>NC_083589.1:42763334-43063334 GCF_027579695.1 Neoarius graeffei
TAGTTTGTTAAACTTGTCTTATTGTATGTAAAAACACCTCACTCATATCCACACTACCGTATTAAACCTAATATCAGACTACTACAGGCATATTATTTAGGATTTTATTGTGAGTTTATGGGTGTAACTATGGTGATGTTTAGGAACACTCGTACACTACTGTTCAAAAGTTTGGGATCACCCAGACAATTGTGTTTTCCATGAAAAGTCACACTTTTATTTCCCACCATAAGTTGTAAAATGAATAGAAAATCTAGTTAAGACCTTTTTCTGGCCATTTTGAGCATTTAATCGACCCCACAAATGTGATGCTCCAGAAACTCAATCTGCTCAAAGGAAGGTCAGTTTTATAGCTTCTCTAAAGAGCTCAACTGTTTTCAGCTGTGCTAACATGATTGTACAAGGGTTTTCTAATCATCCATTAGCCTTCTGAGGCAATGAGCAAACACATTGTACCATTAGAACACTGGAGTGAGAGTTGCTGGAAATGGGCCTCTATACACCTATGGAGATATTGCACCAAAAACCAGACATTTGCAGCTAGAATAGTCATTTACCACATTAGCAATGTATAGAGTGTATTTCTGATTAGTTTAAAGTGATCTTCATTGAAAAGAACAGTGCTTTTCTTTCAAAAATAAGGACATTTCAAAGTGACCCCAAACTTTTGAACGGTAGTGTGTGTATATATAGAGAGCAGGGCTGTAACGATACACCCAACTCACGATTCGATTCGTATCGCGACTTTTGACCCACGATTCGATACGCCCATGATTTTTTTTAAATGTTTTTTTAAAGTAGTAAATTTGACTTATTAACATTTACTTACTTACATTAACTATTTAATAACAAATAATTCAGACCACTGCAGAGAATGAGTAATATGTATGCAAAAATGAACAAATGTATATCCAAAGATTGTTTTATTTCTCAAAATAATACTGTTGAGCCGGAAGCTCTGTTTTTTTCGGTTCTGAAAAAGTCATTTTTCCAAATCGTGTAAATCCGTTAAGATTTTTTTGGGGGGGGGGCTCTCTCACTGTCTCACTCTCATAGGGCCAATGATTTTCTGTGATCGCGGAAAACAGATGGAAATTACGGAATTTTTATGGTGAAACATTGGTCGCGTGTCAAAATGTAACTGCCGCAGAAGGCTTCCGCCCAAGCAGACATGCCTTCAGTGTTGCCAGATATTGCTAATGTTTTCCACCCCAAAATATGTTCAAAACCAGCCAAAAAGCACCTAAACCTGCCCAATCTGGCAACACTGCATGCCTTTCCGGTCAAGTGATTGTGATTGGCTTGTGGCACACCTAGCCAGCCAATGAGCTGCTTGTTTACAGATTCGCTCCCCGCGTCGCAACCAGAATGGCGACCGCTTAAAAGAAATGAATGCTCTGCCAGTGGCGAGTGTGGACGTTGCGTGACTCGCAGAAGATTGTCGCAGGTCGGCGAAAAAACGACTTACTAATAGATATCTCATCTCATCTCATCTCATTATCTCTAGCCGCTTTATCCTTCTACAGGGTCGCAGGCAAGCTGGAGCCTATCCCAGCTGACTATGGGCGAAAGGCGGGGTACACCCTGGACAAGTCGCCAGGTCATCACAGGGCTACTAATAGATATAAAAAATAAAAGTAATTTAAGTAAGTTTAAAATGTAATTTAAATAAAAAGTAAAGTATTCATAAATTGAAGTTTGGAAGCGCCTCTGTTTTTGGGCTGAGGAGAAGTTTGAAAGGGTGTACCGCGATTCTGCCTTCTTGTATCGCGATACGGATCGTGGCTCTGCGTATCGCGATTTCGATACGCATATCGTTACAGCCCTAATAGAGAGACACACACGAGTCAAAAGTTTGTACACCTCTACTTATTTAAGAAGAAACCTTTATTCGTCACATGCACACTTCAAGCACAGTGAAATTCATCCTCTGCATTTAACCCATCTGAAGCAGTGAACACACACTCAGAGCAGTGGGCAGCCACACCAGAGCACCTGGGGAGTAGTCAGGGGTTAAGTACCTCGCTCAAGGGCACTTCAGCCCAAGGCCACCCCACTAGGGTGGTCCTCAAATATATGCCAAAAATAAAAATTTGACTTTCTTAAGGGGGCGGCACGGTGGTGTAGTGATTAGCGCTGTTGCCTCACAGCAAGAAGGTCCGGGTTCAAGCCCCGTGGCCGGCGAGGGCCCTTCTGTGCGGAGTTTGCATGTTCTCACCGTGTCCGCGTGGGTTTCCTCCGGGTGCTCCGGTTTCCCCCAAAGACATGCAGGTTAGGTTAACTGGTGACTCTAAATTGACCGTAGGTGTGAATGTGAATGGTTGTCTGTGTCTATGTGTCAGCCCTGTGATGACCTGGCGACTTGTCCAGGGTGTCCCCCGCCTTTCGCCCGTAGTCAGCTGGGATAGGCTCCAGCTTGCCTGCGACCCTGTAGAACGGGATAAAGCGGCTAGAGATAATGAGATGAGATGAGACTTTCTTAAGGTGCTTCCTCACTAAGTTGTTCAGCTTGCTGAGAAAACATTTTGTGCAAAATTTTATTTTGATACGACTGTTCTAACCACTGCCACGCACGGGTTGAAATTTGTACTGTTTGAGCATATTTTGCAAAAACCAACAAAAAGCAATGTGCATATTCAGCTAAGCAATACATATTGAAAAATGACAGTCCAAGACAAATAAAAACAATATTATGTGCCACTGTTCACATATTTGTTTAGATCAAACAGTCATAATGGGTGGTGTTTTGTTACGATTTCTTGGCTTCCGGGAACTGACGCTGATGCCATTCCACTACTTGCAACAGGTATTGCCGCTGCTGCTCATCTTTTGTCAGGATTTGATTATAGTCCTGGATTAGTGCCACTTCTCTCTCAGCAAAGTCATTGACCACAGCAATACCATGCAGGGCCTTCTTTGATGACTGGAATCATGGGTCCTTGACGAGGAAGTCGGTGTCAATGTTGAATGCCTCAAAAATGTGACCCGAGGCAGATGTAACAAAATCTGCCACAATTTTGTTTGCAACGGCTTCCTTTGCCTCTGTGTCCACTATTGCACATGGCTGATCATCATCTGCTTCATCTTTCAGAGCAGCCACGATCCCACGCTTTTCATCATCTGTGATGCTGCTGTCAAATAGGGCAAGTCTGGCTAGGTCCTCACTCAGATACCAGAGGTGTCTGACAAACTTCTTGCTGGTAGCTTTCGCAATATCAGAATCAGGGTAGGAGACCAGTCCCTTCAGGAATGACAAATCACCAGCTGGAGCAGCGATTGCAGATGGAGCACTGAACCAGGCCTTGACATACAGTGCTCCAGTGAAAGCTGTGAAGCGTTTCAGGTCAGAGAGTTCCTCAGTAGATAACTGAAACTGGTTTCTAAACAAAAACATCTTGATTGCATAGATGACATGTGCCATCCACCTGGCATCCAAAAAACAGGGCTCATGTGGCAGTGGTTAATATTATTCAAATCACTTGAAATTTTACCCAATTTATTTTTTCCCCAAGTGGAACAAGAAAATGAAGTAGCACCTTTAAAAAGTTGAAGTTTGTTTTTGGGGACCACCCTACCGCCCCATGTTAACCTAGTCTTTGGACTGTGGGGGAAACCGGAGCATCCGGAGGAAACCCATGCAGACACGGGGAGAACATGCAAACTCCACACAGAAAGGCCCTCGCTGGCCACAAACCCAGAACCTTCTTGCTGTGAGGCAATATAAATATATGTAAATGAATATTTTGATTAATATTCACAGCTTTCAAGGCAAACCTTGAAAAAACTGTGAGATCTACATCCAATAAACAATTCCAATTAATTGAATTGAAATTGACACTCGCGTTTTTGACTTCCGGTTTTTTAAAATATCATTCCAACCACTAAGATCTCAATATTTTTCATCAAAACAACTACAGTTATATTCTAAAATAGTTATTTATTGAAGTGAATCAGTTTGATTTGAAAAAATAAGTAGGTAAAACTATGAAAACTCACTTCAAATTCTCCCATAACATCAAATCTAGCAGACAGAAAATTTTGCTGAATACTTCATCAGAAACAGTGAGAGCGAGAGAACATCCCTATAAAAGTTATCTGATTGATATTCACGAGTAATCCAGTCGGAAACCGATCAGAAGAGAGAGAGCCTGAGCGCTTTCCCATGGCTCGAAAAGCACCGGCAGTTTCCTGACGTCACCTGAGCAGAGTTTTTACTCTGTTGTACCAATTTCAACCTGCCGTTACTCCCAAAGTATTGAACATATCTTAACGAGATACGTTTCTTTGGAAAGCAGAAATTTTAAGCTTTTTAATGATCATGTTCATGATGGAAATCATTCAAGAATTAAGCAATGACAGATTTGAAAACTTAAATGAGCATCTGCATGCACAATTTTCACAGCACAGCCAGTGAGCGTCTGATATGCCTATCCATGTTATGTCAAGAACCGCTCGACTGCACTCTCAGAAAACGAAGTACAATACGCTCGTCACTGGGGCAGTACCCTTTGTGGTGCTTATCCTTGACTTGCAAGTGACATCAGAGGAAAATAGAAACCCGGATGTTGGCCATGTTGGTGGATATACAAATGCGGGGTCAAGCGACATTCCATACAAAACATAGTCACGCGTGCGCAACTCTCTTTGTTTTTCCACTGCTTTAAGCGTTCTTTTGGGGAATTTACACTTTACTGTACCGCTGGAACTATGTGAAGGAACTAACCTAACCCACGCATGATTACAAAGAGAAGTGGCTCATTCATGGTTCATGCTGCATGACACATTTCTGAATATGCGGTACAGTAAACTGTAAATTAGCCGAATTTTGCTATAAAATGAGCGTTCTTTTGTCGTGGTTCACTCGGTCGTTGTTATAATTTTAACATGTATATTACCATTTCAGGCGGCACGGTGGTGTAGTGGTTAGCGCTGTCGCCTCACAGCAAGAAGGTCCTGGGTTCGAGCCCCGGGGCTGGCGAGGGCCTTTCTGTGCGGAGTTTGCATGTTCTCCCCGTGTCCGCGTGGGTTTCCTCCGGGTGCTCCGGTTTCCCCCACAGTCCAAAGACATCCAGGTTAGGTTAACTGGTGACTCTTAATAGACCGTAGGTGTGAATGTGAGTGTGAATGGTTGTCTGTGTCTATGTGTCAGCCCTGTGATGACCTGGCGACTTGTCCAGGGTGTACCCCGCCTTTCGCCCATAGTCAGCTGGGATAGGCTCCAGCTTGCCTGCGACCTTGTAGAAGGATAAAGCGGCTAGAGATAATGAGATGAGATTACCATTTCGCTTATAGGAGCGCCAGCAAAATTATACGATAGAAACAGTCCAGACTGGGCATCCACTCGGAAAATGGGTTATGGTTCGTCCTTTGGCAGCCAAACCAGATAGAGCATGATATCTGGGTACTCGATGGTTGGTAGAAGTGTCTTATCGTCAGAAAAGCCTGACTTTTTTAAATAATATGGGCCAAAACTACACATATCTATTTCAAATCTTCGCTCGACTGTTCAAATTGTGGTAATACTGAGAAAATTCAGCATTGTTTACAGACACGCTTTCAGCGGTTGCCATCCTAGTTGCTTTGTATAGCTACCATCATGGCGGACGCTCATGACGTAGCACATTTTAAGTCTGTTCTTTAAAACCTGATTTTTTATTACTTTATGGCTAGTTTACAGACAGTAATGATGGCGCTTCCTGGGCCACCTGACATTTAGTATGATCAGATGCTGTTTTTGGGATGCAGTGTATAATAAGACTGAAATGTTGAATACTGTTATACTGTGCTCAGTAAGTACCAGCTTATAACCATTTGTTTCTGTTGATTTTATCTTTTCTGTAAAAGGTAAATTAGTGTCTTGGGGGGGGAAAAAAGGAAAAGATGAGCAATCCACTTCGAGGAGAAGTTATCAGATTGTACAAGAACGTGAGAAAATCTCTGCTTTTACAGTTCATTTCCAGTTTTTCGTCATGAATGTGGAATGTCTGTGTAACTTTGCATTCACTGCAATATTGGACTCTGCTAATGTAATACAATGAAGCAGAAATTACACACTGTGAACAGATATATACTGCTATTATGTGGTTTTTTTGTTTTTTGTTAAAGCTTCTCTTTCTTGGAAGGGAATATCCAAAAGGCACGGTTTACTTCAGGGAGCGCCTAAAATCAGCTTTTCTGAAGAACAGAGATGTCACAGACCCAGAGAAGATCCGAAAGCTTATTGATCGAGGGGAGTTTGTGATTAAGGAACTTGAGGCCCTTTATTTCCTCAGAAAATACAGAGCCATGAAGAAACGCTATTACGAACCAGAACAGTGATGCCATCAGGTCTCTTCTATTGGTCAAATGCTATATTGTGGATGAAGCATTTTTTAAGATATTTTCTTGTGTTGACAAGGAGCATTTGGAGATGAAAAAGCTATTTCAGGCTTATGTTTTGTCCCTTTGAAGATGAATATTACAGTATTATTGGTTGATGCAGGATGTGTATCCATTGTACAGATCAGAATGTCCAACCTGCCACGTCATAACTTAAGCAGTAAAACAAGGACTGTGTAATTATGATTCTTTTTAATGGAAAAAAGCACCGTATCACTACCAGAACAGACACTATCCTGATCTGAACAAAGACTGTTCTCAATTGCCACTGATTCTTTAAATAGTTCTTTATATGTGATGGTAGATAAGAGCAAATGCAGCAATAAATGAATAGATTAGTCATATGCTTTGTCTGGTTTAATAATATAGTGCCATTCTCACATCTATGTTTAAATTGTAAATTACATTTACAATGGAGAGAGGTCGAATAGTTAAGAAAATGGCATACGTGAAAATCCCTCACCTTTCGGCGAAATTCGCCGTTTTGAAATCAAAATGGGTGACCTACGTGAATCGTGTAGATCCGATATGAGAAAAAAATTGGGGGGGGGGGGGGGGGGGTGTTTGATATTGACCCAAAGGGCAAGGAGGTCGCTTCGCACCCATAGACAGTTCGTACTGGTTTGCGCCTCCTCCTCCTACTTTGATATTGACGTCATAGCGATGAGTACATCTCGCTGCGAAGGGCAAGCGGCATCATTTCGCGCCTCTTCTCCTGTTGGCCAGAGTGCGCACATATCAGTCAGAGTGCAGACCAGACCACCAGAAGCTGGAAGCTGGATTGAATCATCGGACTGAATTTCCTACTTTTTTCAAATTTTCCTGATTGCTATCAAAACAAACACAACTCCCGGCTTGATTACGTCAGCATTCGAAAGAGGGCGCGCGCGATTTAATAAAAGATGGCAGCAAAGAAGAAAGTATTCAGCCTTGATTTAAAAAGAGCTGAAAGCTGCAGGTACTGCCATATCTCGGCAGGCTGAGTGGTATGCTGGGGCACCTCTTGCCAGCAGACCAGGATATCCAGAGGGAACTTGTGCAGTTCAGTGTTGACCTGACCATCCCCAGCTTCAAGGAGGGAGAGAGCATCGTGGAGTGGTGGGGTCATGTCTTCGACAAACCAGACAAGTATCCCTCCCTGGGTGCACTGGTTAAGTGTTGCCTCTCCATCTTTCATGGACCTAGAGTCCAGTCCTCATTTAGTCTGATGAATGATGTAATTCAGGGGTCTTCAATCCTATCCGCAAAGGGCCGGTGTAGCTGCAGGCTTTCATTACAGCCAAATTGGAGGCTCACTTGATTGTTGACTGGAGACAAGGGTGAAATGATTAAACAAGTGAAATCAGGTGTAGCTCCTGCTTGGTTGGAATGAAAGCCTGCAGCCACACTGGCCCTTTGTGGATAGGATTGAAGACCCCTGATGTAATTGATCAAAGGAGTGGCAACATGAATGTGGAAACATTTAATGCAATACAGACGGTCAAGTACATGCTGATGTCCAGGGGGAAGACAGCTATGCAGCTCTTTAGAAGGGAGGACGTGAAGTTTGGGGAAGTGGACAGAACATTGTGCAAGAACATTAACTCTGCAGCAGCCACATACAAACACCAGCAGAGGGTGAACAAGGAGGAAAAGCAGCAGCAGCAGAGCCAGTATGGCTCTCAAACAACTTGCAGTGCTCAGCCGGTCAAGAAACTGACTGCTGAAGGAGAGAAGCGGGCAAGGCTGAAACATGTGGCAACTCAGCGAAAGCGGGCCATGGAGACACTGGTGGTCCAGGCAAATAAAAGGAAAAAATTATCACTATTCTTTGTGTGTTCTCCACTTTCTTCGTTATATTATTCGCATTTTTTTCCAGGGCATAATTTCACTATAACTACATGTATTTGTACTGTATGTCCTTGTGCAAATGTCAATACAGTATATACTTAGTAAGGAGGCTATAATATTTATTCTGGGGGAGGACCACCCAAACAAAATAAAACACCAGAGGCCACGTCACCACTCGCGCACCCTTCTCACCTTTTTCACCCCTGACCTGTTTTCATGCCTGAAATGGTCTTCAACTGAACAATAGATGAACAGTTGGAAAGAAATTAAAGTTTGTGGGAAAAGTGAGGTACAACAATGACAACCCCAATTCCAAAAAAGTTGGGACAAAGTACAAATTGTAAATAAAAACGGAATGCAATAATTTACAAATCTCAAAAACTGATATTGTATTCACAATAGAACATAGACAACATATCAAATGTCGAAAGTGAGACATTTTGAAATTTCATGCCAAATATTGGCTCATTTGAAATTTCATGACAGCAACACATCTCAAAAAAGTTGGGACAGGGGCAATAAGAGGCTGGAAAAGTTAAAGGTACAAAAAAGAAACAGCTGGAGGAGCAAATTGCAACTCATTAGGTCAATTAGCAATAGGTCATTAACATGACTGGGTATAAAAAGAGCATCTTGGAGTGGCAGCGGCTCTCAGGCCAAGTTTACATTAGACCGTATCTGTCTCGTTTTCTTCGCGGATGCACTGTCCGTTTACATTAAACCGCCTGGAAACGCCGGGAAACGGGAATCCGCCAGGGTCCACGTATTCAATCCAGATCGTGTCAGCTCCGGTGCTGTGTAAACAGTGAGATACGCGGATACGCTGTGCTGAGCTCTAGCTGGCGTCGTCATTGGACAACGTCACTGTGACATCCACCTTCCTGATTCGCTGGCGTTGGTCATGTGACGGACGCGACTGCTGAAGAACGGCGCGGACTTCCACCTTGTATCACCTTTCATTAAAGAGTATAAAAGTATGAAAATACTGCAAATACTGATGCAAATACTGCCCATTGTGTAGTTATGATTGTCTTTAGGCTTGCCATCCTTCCACTTGCAAGTGGTAAGTGATATGCGCTGGGATCTCACACACAGCGGCTCAGTCCCGAATCGTGGCTCGTGCACTTCACTCGCGCTGTGTGAGCTGCACAGGGCCGGAGTGCGCACCCTCCAGAGGGCACTCGCTGTTCAGGGCAGAGTGATTTGGAGCGCAGGATGCCTGCGGAGCCGAGCGTATCCGTGTATTGGTGTTGCTGTGTGCACGCAAATCGTGTATTGGTGTTGCTGTGTGCACACTAATCGTTTTAAAAACGTTAATCTGATGATCCGCTGATACGGTCTAATGTAAACATGGGCTCAGAAGTAAAGATGGGAAGAGGATCATCAATCCCCCTAATTCTGCACCGACAAATAGTGGAGCAATATCAGAAAGGAGTTCGACAGTGTAAAATTGCAAAGAGTTTAAACATATCATCTACAGTGCATAATATCAAAAGATTCAGAGAATCTGGAAGAATCTCTGTGCGTAAGGGTCAAGGCCGGAAAACCATACTGGGTGCCTGTGATCTTCGGGCCCTTAGACGGCACTGCATCACATACAGGCATGCTTCTGTATTGGGAATCACAAAATGGGCTCAGGAATATTTCCAGAGAACATTATCTGTGAACACAATTCACCGTGCCATCCGCCATTGCCAGCTAAAACTCTATAGTTCAAAGAAGAAGCCGTATCTAAACATGATCCAGAAGCGCAGACGTCTTCTCTGGGCTAAGGCTCATTTAAAATGGACTGTGGCAAAGTGGAAAACTGTTCTGTGGTCAGACGAATCAAAATTTGAAGTTCTTTATGGAAATCAGGGACGCCGTGTCATTCGGACTAAAGAGGAGAAGGACGACCCAAGTTGTTATCAGCGCTCAGTTCAGAAGCCTGCATCTCTGATGGTATGGGGTTGCATTAGTGCGTGTGGCATGGGCAGCTTACACATCTGGAAAGACACCATCAATGCTGAAAGGTATATCCAGGAACATATGCTCCCATCCAGATGACGTCTCTTTCAGGGAAGACCTTGCATTTTCCAACATGACAATGCCAAACCACATACTGCATCAATTACAGCATCATGGCTGCGTAGAAGAAGGGTCCGGGTACTGAACTGGCCAGCCTGCAGTCCAGATCTTTCACCCATAGAAAACATTTGGCGCATCATAAAACGGAAGATACGACAAAAAAGACCTAAGACAGTTGAGCAACTAGAATCCTACATTAGACAAGAATGGGTTAACATTCCTATCCCTAAACTTGAGCAACTTGTCTCCTCAGTCCCCAGACGTTTACAGACTGTTGTAAAGAGAAAAGGTGCTTTATCCTTGTGATATTTTGATCAAAGCATGTCACAGATATTTCATTATGACCTCAGGGAACTTGTGGAAAAAGAGTATGTCACCTTTAAAATATATTACAAGCCTGACAAAAGAAGCTTTGGCAAGAGAATGTTAATTGTTTCAAGTGTAGAACATTTATTTATTTATTTATTTATTTATTTATTTAACTTTCACACAAAATTCACTTCAGTCCATATGGTTCAAAGTTCACAGGTTTTTTTTTTTAACACAAGTAGAATACACTGTACATTGAAGTAACTACTTTTTTTTTAATTAACGTCCAGCTCTATCATCTACGAGTTCTGTCACAGAGCCATGTCTTGTTCTGCTGTAAACTGTCCTACCAGACCCTCAGCAGTGAATACTTCAGTTTTTCCAACACGTTCATTTTAATATCTAAGTTCTCATTGTACTGTCATTACAACTAGTAAACAAAGTGATGGCTTAAACCAAAGTAAGTAATGCTAGCTAAATTTCAAAACAATTTATTGACTGTATGGCCTTAGCAAACACTTGAAATAGCTTGGTAACGCTAGCCAATCGCTTCATTTTTAACAAGAACAAGTGACAAATTAAAGAGCACATTTCCATTTGATGGGTAACTTGGTGCAGGTGTCAGAGCTTGATGAAACTCTTGGAGAACAGTGATTCTCCAGCGAACAGCAATTTTTTTCCCCTCAAAAAAATACGAGTGTAAATGTCGACTGTAGAAGTTCAGGTAAGCTTTAGATTCGATGGGAAAATGGGTATCAGGAATGGTGGTAGACTTATGACAGGTATACATGCCTGAAGATGGAAGGATGAAGTCCGTGCTTGAGTAACGAATTCAGAGAAGAGTTCAAAGACGACTAAAAATGTCCTATGCAACAGTTCCATGTGCCTGAATTTTAGTGATATCCAGCTCCACATCACAAAATGCAAGGTTGGTTCTGCCAGATTTCTCTTTCTCCATAACCAGGTCAAGTCTATCTGCATTTCCTGTGGCCTAAAAATATAAAAATAATAATAAAAGGAAAATACCACCAACTGTGTTTCTAATTACGAGAAAGACAAGAACATTTTAAAGTAATCCCTGTGATAATGGGGTGTTTAGGAGGAATATAAAACAACTGAACGATAATATTAAAGAACTATTTGATGATGAAAATCTCATTCATCTCATCTCATTATCTCTAGCCGCTTTATCCTGTTCTACAGGGTCGCAGGCAAGCTGGAGCCTATCCCAGCTGACTACGGGCGAAAGGCGGGGTACACCCTGGACAAGTCGCCAGGTCATCACAGGACTGACACATAGACACAGACAACCATTCACACTCACACCTACGGTCAATTTAGAGTCACCAGTTAACCTAACCTGCATGTCTTTGGACTGTGGGGGAAACCGGAGCACCCGGAGGAAACCCACGCGGACACGGGGAGAACATGCAAACTCCACACAGAAAGGCCCTCACCGGCCCCGGGGCTCGAACCCAGGACCTTCTTGCTGTGAGGCGACAGCGCTAACCACTACACCACCGTGCCGCCTATTTGATGATGAAAATGCAATAGAAAAACTCTGCAACGAAATGCAAAAGACAGTAATATGGGAAAGTGAAACAATAATGAGAAAGACGATATCCAGCCTGGGGTAGGTTTCCTAAAAGCATCGTAGCACAGAGATCATCGTTAAATGGTAGAGCGTGCATCATAATGAACACTCTCTCTTCTAGTTAAGATGCTCTTCGCATTAAGAGGCTTTTGGGAAACCCACCTCTGATCGAGTGAAAATATTTGAGTTTTGCACATGGCTACAAAATCTTGTTAGCCATTGGCCTTTCCCTAATTATCCCCCCCTTTTTTTTAGGGAAGGCGCATTGGCCAAATGAACAATAGTTTTGTATACCCTAGATTGTTTTTTTTTTTTAACTGTGATCTTTGGTATTACTTACTATTGTACATAATAATAACAGCCTTCACTTACCTTCTGCTTTAGTATTTTGTAGATATTGTAGCAGGTTAAATCCTCCTTCATTAATGTCAGGCCTGTCTTCAGGTTTAATGGTCTACCCCCTATAAAGCAAATATATATATATAAAAAAAAAAGGTAACGTCTAGCACTATGATACACTGTTCACACTAGTATTACAGAGAATTTAATGAATCTTACCTGAGACCACGCTCACAATCTGCCCAATAACTATACAAACTAGAGTCCCCACAGGGCAGAAATACATGTAAGAGAGTGAGTACCAATAATCAGCCAGCAGAGGCCTGTAGAAGCAAGATATGTACTTAAGTGGAATTTAGTTAACGTTTAGGTTTTTTATATATTTATTCACTGAGCAGATGAATATCCAGGTCTAAAATAATGCCACAAGTGCAGGGAAGTACAGAGAAACACCAAGGGTGGCTCAGTTGACTTATATACAAGTAGAAAAGTAAAAATAGAACATAAAGCATATAAAAGATAGATGGCGGCAGCAGCAGCATGGACTATATTTGGAATCAAGTGCAGATATTTGTAGTTGTGCAGTCAGCCAAACCACTCATAATATAATCCATAAAGGCAAAGAACCCCAACCTGCTACAATGATATTAATGCATCATTACACCAAATCATGATGTTAAAAAACCTTCACACCTGTCCACAGCTTTGTCCTGGACAGCTGAAGTGAGGTAGCTTGTCTGTGTTGAGGAGCTAGTCCAGTTCATTAAGTCATTTTCATTCACAGTGATGTTGCAGCCGTGTGTCTGTAGAGGAAGAGGCCTGAAGTTCTCTGGTAGCGGGTGGTAGATCTGGGCTCCGATGCAAACCCAGAGTGACACGACTAACCCACTGACCAGCCCAGCCAAGCCTCCCTGCAATACATACAGTATGGAATAATACGGTTATCCCACAGCACTGCTAACAGCAGGTTTCTGATGTACTGTAAGCTACAAGACAAATCAGCTACATATCAATCTGCTCATGTATGTATGATGTGCTTTTCAATAATGTAGTGTAACCTCTGGCAAATTGTTGTGGTATAAGAGGAATAAAGCACTTCAGGTGGTAAGATGGTAACAGTAACACTGGCCTCATTAAATCACCTTGTCATTGATTATATTCCTATAACAGCATGTCCTGTCATTCATCCATCCATCTATCTTCTACTGCTTATCCGGATCCGGGCCACGGGGGTAGTAGCCTAAACAGAGCAGCCCAGACTTCCCTCTCCCTGGCCACCTCCACCAGCTCTTCCAGGGGAACACTGAGGCATTCCCAGGCCAGCCAAGAGATGTAATCTCTCCAGCGTGTCCTGGGTCTGCCCCAGGGTTTCCTCCCAGTGGGGCATGCCCAGAGAACCTCCCCTGGGAGGCGTCCAGGGGCAGTCTAACAAGGTGCCTGAACCACCTCAACTGATTACTTTCAATGTGGAGGAGCACCGGTTCTACTCTGAGTCTCTCCCGAATGACCAAGCTTCTCACCCTGTCTCTAAGGGAGAGCCCAGCCATCCTGCGGAGAAAACTCATTTCTACCGCTTGTATCCGCGATCTCATTCTTTCGGTCACTACCCATAGCTCGTGACTGTAGGTGAGAGTGGGAACGTAGATGGACCAGTAAATTGAGAGCTTTGCCTTTTGGCTCAGCTCTCTCTTTACCACAACAGACCGGTTTAGCATCCGCATCACTGCTGACGCTGCCCTGATCCGTCTGTCCAACTCCCGCTCCCCCTTACCCTCACTCGTGCACAAAACCCCGAGATACTTAAACTCCTCCACTTTAGGTAGCAACTCCCCCTGACCTGGAGTAGGCACTCCACCCGTTTCCGGCTGAGCGCCATGGCCACGGGCTTGGAGGTGCTGATCCTCATCCCAGCCGCTTCGCACTCGGCTGCAAACCGTCCCAGCGCGTGCTGTAAGTCACAGATTGATGAAGCCAACAGGACCACATCATCTGCAAAAAGCAGAGATGTGATCCTGCTGCCACCAAACCGGACACCCTCCGCCCCTTGGCTGCACCTAGAAATTCCATCCATAAAAGTTATGAACAGAACCGGTGACAAAGGGCAGCCCTGGCGAAGTCCCACATGCACCGGGAACGAGTCCGACTTATTGCCGGCAATGCGAACCAAACTCCTGCTCTGGTCATACAGGGTCCGAATGGCCCGCAGTAGCGGGCCCTAAGCCCCATACTCCCGAAGCACCCCCTAAAGGGCACCACGGGGGACACAGTCGTAAGCCTTCTCCAGGTCCACAAAACACATGTAGACCAGTTGGGCAAACTCCCATGCACCCTCCAGTACCCTTGCAAGGGTAAAGAGCTGGTCCATTGTTCCACGACCAGGACGAAAACTGCACTGTTCCTCCTGAATCCGAAAAAAAACCATGTCCTGTCATGTTTTAGTCAAATTTATTTGCATAGCTCCTTTCATAGTTATAATTCTCTCAAATAATCTTAACAAAGGAATAAAAACAGCAAAAGTAAGATGGACAAATGGTTTTAATTATAACAACAGGAAATAATAAATGATTAAATTCTCTCACATGCTTTTTTATGTGTTTTTTATTGAGAACTTCACTGACTCCTACTAGTAGCAAGGATCAACTACAAAACTTGTGTCTTTTCTCACAGAGTGAACAAGTACCGACTAAACTGTGTATAAACTTAATCAAGACTAGGTGATTTCCTTTATTGTACTACTGCAGGTTTTTGCCTATGTTTCCTCTTGGACTTAATAAGCTAGTCTAAGACTCATCTTTTAGCTTATAAATCTTTACACATTCTTTTAGGATCATATAGTATCATACGCCCAACAACTAATCGTAAATGAAAGGCAGTAATCATCACACTGACCTTGGAATTAGCAGAGGGAAACAGGATGCCTAAAGAGAAGAGGCCAAGTAGAGGTCCACCAATAGTACCAACAATACTGATAGTTGTCTGTAAATGAAAACAGAGATTATTCACAAAACGTCTAACACGCAAAATCACCATATAAATCTTAGTGACTGGTATTAATCGACAAGTTTACCTGCAACAATTCTCCCATCAGTGATGCAAGAGCAGCCAGCCCAATACACACGACTCCATAGAACACACCTGCAGCAGTTATATACAGCAGTAAACATAGCTGTTAACAACAAAACTAGTGCGTACAACACTACGATGAACAAGTTCTACACATTCTCATGTAAAACTACAGTATGTCCTGCTCACTCAGTCCTTTTGATGCCCAGGAAAGTTTTTGCTCTGACAAGCTGAAGTACGGTCCAATCAGTTCTACAACTGTCACTGCAGTGAGAGCATTCACACTGGAGGAGACTGTGCTGTAATACGCAACACACACACACACACACACAAAATTAATTAGCTTAGTATTTTAGTCATCCAATGCTTGTTTTGATGAATAATTTTTTTTAATGTATGGCAATTTTGCCAAAAAATATCTTTAGACAACTGACAAAAGCACAGAATCATTATCTGTAGATAATGGACTCCTTGGTTGGTTGGTTGGTTGGTTTTTGTTTTTTTTTTTACTGTTGCTTGGTGTCAATAATAAAAAAAAAAGCTAGCTAATGTTACCCTCTCTAAAATCACATAATATTACTGGCATTTAGCAGACGCTCTTATCCAGAGCGACGTACAACGTACCCAGAGCAGCCTGGGGGTTAGGTGCCTTGCTCAAGAGCACTTCAGCCATTCCTGATGGTCCAGGGAATCAAACTGGTGACCTTTTGGTCCCAAAGCTGCTTCTCTAACCATTAAGCCATGGCTTAATAATAATAAGAAGAGGAGAAATTTCTATAGTGCCTTTCAGAATCCCAAGGTTACTTTACAAGAGGGATGAGAGGAGAAAAAAAAGACTAAGCAGCAAGAGAGGAAAAGAAATGTTCATGGAAAAGATAAGTCTTCAACTGAGATTTGAAAGTAGAGAAAGAAGCGCAGAGATTGAGGAAGAGCATTCCAGAGTTTGGAGGCAATGGCACTGAAGGACCTGCCCCACCCCCTGTGGTGGAAAGTCTGGTGCGTGGGACAGTAAGTAGTGAGTGAGGGTGTAGGGGGTCAGTAGTTCCATCAGTTATGTCGGAGCAAGATTATGCAGGGCTTTGAAAGTCTCATCTCATCTCATCATCTCTTTTTTTTTTTTTTAAAGATATTTTTTTGGGCTTTTTGCACCTTTATTGGATAGGACAGTGTAGAGACAGGAAATGAGCGGGAGAGAGAGACGGGAAGGGATCGGGAAATGACTTCGGGCCGGAATCGAACCCGGGTCGCCCGCATTCATGGTATGGCGCCTTAACCACCTGAGCCACGACGCCCCCACATCTCATCATCTCTAGCCGCTTTATCCTTCTACAGGGTCGCAGGCAAGCTGGAGCCTATCCCAGCTGACTACGGGCGAAAGGCGGGGTACACCCTGGACAAGTCGCCAGGTCATCACAGGGCTAACACATAGACACAGACAACCATTCACACCTATGGTCAATTTAGAGTCACCAGTTAACCTAACCTGCATGTCTTTGGACTGTGGGGGAAACCGGAGCACCCGGAGGAAACCCACGCGGACACGGGGAGAACATGCAAACTCTGCACAGAAAGGCCCTCGCCGGCCACGGGGCTCGAACCCGGACCTTCTTGCTGTAAGGCGACAGCGCTAACCACTACACCACCGTGCCGCCCGGCTTTGAAAGTGACAAGCAAGATTTTAAATTTAATACAAGACACAGCCAGTAGCCACATGCCACTGTAATCACCTAATTTTGAATCTTTGAGTCACAGTGACCAAACAGACGTTAACGTGTATAATTTTATGGTACCACATAACACTTAATCTACTTGCAACCAAAAAAAGCCTAGATCTGTGTGGGAGAAGTTAAAATTATACACAAAACAGTGGAATATGCTTTATAAGTATACACTCACTGGCCACTTTATTAGGTACGCACATCCACCTGCTGTTTGATGCAGCTATCTAATCAGCCAATCCTCTGACTGCAGCACAATGCATAAAATCATGCAGATACAAATCAAGCGTTTCAGTTTATGTTCACTTCAAACATCAGAATGGGAAAACTTGTGATCTCTGTGACTTTCACTGTGGCATGGGTGTTGGTGCCAGATGGACTGGTTTGAGTATTTCAGAAACTGCTGATCTCCTGGGGTTTTCACACACAACAGTCTCTAGAGTTTACACAGAATGGTGCAAAAAAAAAAAACTCTGAGTGAGCGACAGTTCTGTGGTTGGAAATGGCTTGTTGATAAGAGAGGTCAGAGAAAAATGGCCAGGGATGGATTTCCCAAAAGCCTCTTAATGCTAAGAGCATCTTCACTAGAAGAGAGAGTGTTCATTGTGATGCTCGCACTACCATTTAACGATGATCTTTGTGCTACGATGCTTTTGTGAAACCCACCCCAAATTGGTTCGAGCTGCCAGGAAGGATATAGCAACTCGTATAATCACTCTTTATAACCGTGGTGAGCAGAAAAGCATCTCAGCATGCAACAGCAGAAGACCACATTGGGTTCCACTCCTGCCAGCCAAGAACAGGAATTTTAGAATCAAGAACAAGTTCCTATTAAAGTGGCTGCTGAGTGTATATTTTTGTAGTTTTGTATTGACTGACAGTCATTCAGTAATAAATTGCATTGCATTGTGGATTGTGCTGTGCATTGCCATTTACCTTTTTAAATCGTATATTTTTAATTTTTGGTATTTTGACTACTTTGTGTTCCTTCATGGGCAGACAAGTTGTTTGTTGTTTTCCTTTCAGTAATGTCAGTAATACAATTGTAAAGATCGTTAATTTTTTTAATGACTGAATAAAAGTAAGCTTTCAGATTCAGTTACCGTAGCTGCAAAATCCAAACAAATTCCACTTAAAAGAAGTATAGTCAATAAATATTTTATCATTTACTGTTATCATGGCGTCCACTGAGATATGGTACTCATTGTCTAAAACTGTTCAGTTTTAGTTGATTCATTATTTCACAATTATTCGCCGAAGGCAAAGTGAATCAGTGAATAATAACCGGATAGAACGCGATTTCCACTTGTCGATTGCTGTGCCGATATTCACCATTGACCGTCTCCTTTGGGCATCACTTGCTATTTTCCTTCGCTTCTTTTCCGAAGCTGACAATCGCGTTCTATCCGCCATTGCTGATAATCTGTGCCATGTCACATGTGACGTGGTACACAAGAAGGGGAACCTGCCGATGACATCACGTTTCACTACCGCGCGGAAATTAAAAGGGTAGGTGACTTTGGTCGCAAAATTAATATACTTGTCGTTGTCAAAAAATTATGTTTGATATATCATTTTGAAGCTAAAAGATTTCTCTGTCTAATCATGTTGTCATAAAATATATTGTATTTTATGCCAAAAAAATACATCCAATGGTGGAATGGCACTTTAAGGTTATTATTCGCTGATATTCACTGAGCCTGAAGCGGACCATTGTTTTAGTATAAATACAGAGGTGATTATTTTTTAAAAATCATATTAAAAAAGATAATTTACTTCAAATTTCAAAAGTGGCATGCAAATGTAATAAAGGTGCACACAGACTCGTCACTTACAGTGGTGCTTGAAAGTTTGTGAACCCTTTAGAATTTTCTATATTTCTGCATAAATATGACCTAAAACATCATCAGATTTTCACACAAGTCCTAAAAGTAGATAAAGAGAACCCAGTTAAACAAATAAGACAAAAATATTATACTTGGTCATTTATTTATTGAGGAAAATGATCCAATATTACATATCTGTGAGTGGCAAAAGTATGTGAACCTCTAGGATTAGCAGTTAATTTGAAGGTGAAATTAGAGTCAGGTGTTTTCAATCAATGGGATGACAATCAGGTGTGAGTGGGCACCCTGTTTTATTTAAAGAACAGGGATCTATCAAAGTCTGATCTTCACAACACATGTTTGTGGAAGTGTATCATGGCACGAACAAAGGAGATTTCTGAGGACCTCAGAAAAAGCGTTGTTGATGCTCATCAGGCTGGAAAAGGTTACAAAACCATCTCTAAAGAGTTTGGACTCCACCAATCCACAGTCAGACAGACTGTGTACAAATGGAGGAAATTCAAGACCATTGTTACCCTCCCCAGGAGTGGTCGACCAACAAAGATTAGTCCAAGAGCAAGGTGTGTAATAGTCGGCGAGGTCACAAAGGACCCCAGGGTAACTTCTAAGCAACCGAAGGCCTCTCTCACATTGGTTAATGTTCCTGAGTCCACCATCAGGAGAACACTGAACAACAATGGTGTGCATGGCAGGGTTGCAAGGAGAAAGTCACTGCTCTCCCAAAAGAACATTGCTACTCGTCTGCAGTTTGCTAAAGATCATGTGGACAAGCCAGAAGGCTATTGGAAAAATGTTTTGTGGATGGATGAGACCAAAATAGAACTTTTTGGTTTAAATGAGAAGCGTTAAGTTTGGTGAAAGGAAAACACTGCATTCCAGCATAAGAACCTTATCCCATCTGTGAAGCATGGTGGTGGTAGTATCATGGTTTGGGCCTGTTTTACTGCATCTGGGCCAGGATGGCTTGCCATCATTGATGGAACAATGAATTTTGAATTATACCAGTGAATTCTAAAGGAAAATGTCAGGACATCTGTCCATGAACTGAATCTCAAGAGAAGGTGGGTCATGCAGCAAGACAATGACCCAAAGCACACAAGTCGTTCTACCAAATAAAAAGTTAATGTTTTGGAATGGCCAAGTCAAAGTCCTGACCTTAATCCAATCAATGTTGTGGAAGGACCTGAAGCAAGCAGTTCATGTGAGGAAACCTAACAACACCCCAGAGTTGAAGCTGTTCTGTACAGAGGAATGGGCTAAAATTCCTCTAAGCCGGTGTGCAGGACTGATCAACAGTTACCGGAAAAGTTTAGTTGCAGTTATTGCTGCACAAGGGGGTCACACCAGATACTGAAAGCAAAGGTTCACATACTTTTGCCACTCACAGACATGTAATATTGGATCATTTTCCTCGATAAATAAATGACCAAGTATAATATTTTTGTCTCATTTGTTTAACTGGGTTCTCTTGATCTACTTTTAGGACTTGCGTGAAAATCTGATCATGTTTTAGGTCATATTTATGCAGAAATATAGAAAATTCTAAAGGGTTCACAAACTTTCAAGCACCACTGATCTATGCCAAGTCACATAGAATACTTTGTTTTGAAATAGATATAATAAATCACAGTTCCACCTTACCTTTGAATAATTTTTGACCAAACTTTGTAGCATCTTTAGTGCTTTTAGGAACAGCATTTTCTTTCATAATTTGTAATTCTTCCTCACTTATGGTGACGAAGTCGTGAGGAAGAATTACAAATTCATTTTGCCGAGTCGCGCAAGGTGATTATGGAGAAATAGTCCAAATTTCTCGACCAATCAGCATGCGCGATTTCCTATAATCACCTCTGTATTTATACTAAAGGTTTTTAGAACAAAATCTAGACTAAAAGTAACAATAAAAAATGACAAACTATTATGTACATTGTACTGTATTTTCATCAAAAGACTAAGATTAATACTTACGCCAAATAAGTTGTTCAAATTAACACCTACTCTTGTAACAGTCTTAGGTTTAAACACAATTTTACTTCACCTGCAAATTACTTTGGAAAAGCATTATCTGCCAAATGAATAAATGTAACGTAAATTCCGTATAATGATCTGACCTCAATGTGCCACTGTATACTGCAGCCACAAACAGGCCAGGAACGCCAGGATATTCCCCCAAGATGTCCATCACCAGGTACGGCATGAGCTTTCAACATCACATGATAGGTTGTAGGAAAATAAATAGGATATGTGGTGCATATGCCATCTGTGATTCTAATTAAAGTATTTTGTATTTACCTGGTCCTGAGCAGACACCATCTTGGATGTCCATGGGTCACAGTTTTTGTAAAACGAATATAAACACAACCCACAAAATACTGCAGACAGAAGAACGGCCCAGAGTGACGCCAAGTTGATATACAGAGACCTGGAAAGAAACATACAGTTAATTCATAGTGTATCTTTCATCTTTTGATGCTACCTAACACTTGACAGTGTGTCTTCTGATGGAGTGCTCACATTTTGGCATGCAGAAGCGTCTTGCAGGACACATATCTCTGCACCTGAGCTTGATTAATACCATACATGCTGGTCCAGATAAATGTACTGCCGATGATGATGGTCCAGAACGTGTGTCTCCTCATAGGGTTGGGATCAAAGCTGAGACACAGAGTCGAAGACTAACATTCTGCAGCATTTCAGCATTGTATCTTCCTGTTTTTTTTAATAATACATACTATATTCTGTGATATACTGGAAAATATTTAACAGTTATTCCATGAAATCGAGTCGTACATGAGCTGATAACCAACGAGGCACGTAGCGCTGAGTTGGCTATGAGCCATGTACGATGAGATTGAGTGGAATAACTGTTTTATTCTATCCACATTCACTGGATTTTGAGAAACAGAGCATTTTTTATTTTTTGCAAATTCGATAAATAAAAACTTTATATAAAACATCGGACAAAATAATTTCTTCTTAGAATGTAAACAAACCAGCGAAATGACAGGAGCAATTTGTGAAAAATGCTATAATAATAATAATTCTTAAAAAATAAAAGAAAGATACGTTTGTGGCAGCGGGGGCGTGGTCAAGCGCCGGTCTGTGACAGGAGGGCGGAGTCAGGGAAGGTAAGTGGCAGAATCACTTCACCTGAGAGCAATTAACCTGTGTTTGTGTGTCTTCCCAGCAACCACGCCCTATATAAGGAGAGAGAGAGCAGAGGAAGTGGGCTCTCTCCCACACCAGACGACTTGTGTGTGCGCGTGTGTGTCTGGGTGACGGAGTGTGTTTGACTGAAAAGTGAAACAATAAATAGTTTTGGGAACTCAGTTCTGTCCTGCCGTACTTCTGTGCTCCACCCACCTGCTCTGACCGCTACAGTGGTGCCGAAACCCGGGCCTGGAGCACAGCAGCCTCACAGCCCCATGGAGTCCTCCCCGTTTGCTGAACTAGTCCACGCCCTCGCCACGGCCCAGCAAAGCCAGCACCAGGCGCTACTCACCCTCCGAAAGGAGCAAGAAGAGCGGTTCGAGGCCCTGGTGTTGGCCCAACAGGAAGATCGACAGGCGTTCCGGCACCTCCTCGCGTCGGCGGGGTCCACCAGTGCTCCTACGGCGGGCCCGTCTCCCCTCACTGTCACCAAGATGGGCCCGCAGGATGACCCCGAGGCGTTCATCACGCTCTTTGAGCAAGTCGCCGAAGCCTCGGGGTGGCCGATGGAGCAGCGCGCGGCGCGCCTCCTCCCCCTGCTCACGGGAGAAGCACAGCTGGCCGCGCTACAGCTCCCCGCCGACCACCGGCTGGCCTACGCGGACCTCCGCCGGGCCGTCCTCCAGCGCGTGGGGCGCACTCCAGAACAGCAGCGCCAGCGCTTCCGCGCGCTGCGCTTGGAGGAAGTCGGCCAGCCGTTCGCGTTTGGCCAGCAGCTCCGGGACGCCTGCTGGCGGTGGCTGAGGGCCAACAACCGCGACGCCGAAGGAATCCTCGACCAGGTGGCACTGGAACAGTTCGTCGCTCGCTTGCCAGCAGGAACTGCGGAGTGGGTCCGGTGCCACCGCCCGGCGTCGCTGGATCAGGCAGTCGAGCTGGCGGAGGACCATTTGGCGGCTGTCCCAGTGGCAGGACGGCAGAAGACATCATCTCTTCTCTCCTCTTCTCTCTCTCTCTCTCCCCCTCCTCCTGTGTCCCGTCCTCGCCCCATTCCCCCACCGCGGAGGCGGGGGCCGGCCCCACCCCAGCCGGCCCGCCGCACCCGCGGTGCCCTCCCGTTTCTCCCTTCTGTGTCTGTCTCTCCCCCACCTCAGGTGAGTGAACCCCAGATCACCGGTGCAGAGGGAAAGCCCGGGCCGGTTGGCTGGCGCTGCGGGGAGCCGGGCCACCTTCAACAGCAGGGCGCGACAATGGAAGTGGGCGCGGTGGTTCGGATCCCTGACGCGCCAGAGGCCGCCCTCGATCGGGCCGGAGCGTATCGCATACCGGTGAGTATCCAAGGGGCTACATATCAGGCGTTGGTGGATTCTGGTTGTAATCAGACCTCAATTCGCCAAAGCCTGGTTCAAAACGAGGCATTGGGGGGAGCACAAGGGGTGAAGGTGTTATGTGTGCACGGGGATGTTCACAGCTACCCTTTGGTGTCGGTCCACATTATTTTCAGAGGGGAAAAATTTATAGTGAAGGCGGCGGTTAATCCTCGCCTTACCCACTCTTTAATTTTGGGGACTGATTGGCCGGGATTTCGGGGTTTAATGACACGCCTAGTAGAGAGTGGGTCCTGCCATTTGACAGGGGGAGGTCCCGGTGACGCTTTGGCGGGAGCAGCTGTCACAGAGCCGTCTACGTCATCTCTGCGTCAGAGTGAGGAGCCGCCGGCCCCTCCTCTCTCTATTGGGGAATCCCTCGCGGATTTCCCATTAGAGCAGTCGCGAGACGAGACTCTGCGGCATGCGTTTGACCAAGTGAGAGTAATCGATGGTCAAACGCTCCAGCCAAATGCCACCCCGTCCTTCCCCTACTTCGCGATTATGAAGGATTGATTATACCGAGTGACGCAGGACACTCAAACTAAAGAGCGAGTCACGCAGCTTTTGATTCCAAAGAGCCGCCGGGAATTGGTATTCCAGGCGGCTCACTTTAATCCCATGGCTGGACACTTAGGGCAGGATAAAACACTAGCCCGAATAATGGCCCGATTCTATTGGCCGGGGATTCGCGGCGATGTTCGTAGGTGGTGTACGGCATGCCGCGAATGCCATTTAGTAAACCCAGCGGCCATTCCAAAAGCGCCTTTGCGCCCTCTACCGTTAATCGAGACCCCGTTTGAGAGAATTGGGATGGATCTCGTCGGGCCATTAGATCGGTCAGCACGAGGGTACCGCTTTATATTAGTTCTGGTGGACTATGCAACGCGATACCCGGAAGCAGTGCCTCTGCGCAATATCTCAGCACGCAGTATTGCAGAGGCACTCTTCCGTGTCATCTCCCGAGTTGGAATCCCGAAAGAGATTCTGACTGACCAAGGCACTACGTTTATGTCACGAACACTGCGCGAACTGTATGGGTTATTGGGGATTAAGCCGATCCGCACCAGCGTATATCACCCACAAACGGACGGTTTAGTGGAACGGTTCAACCGCACCCTCAAAAATATTATTAAGAAATTCGTAAGTGAGGACGCACGTAATTGGGATAAGTGGCTCGAACCCTTGCTGTTCTCAGTGCGAGAGGTCCCCCAAGCCTCCACGGGGTTCTCCCCGTTCGAATTATTATATGGGCGTAAGCCGCGCGGCATCCTGGACGTGCTGCGGGAAAATTGGGAGGAGGGACCTTCACAAAGTAAAAACGAAATTCAGTACGTTATGGACCTGCGCGCAAAACTCCACACACTCACCCACCTAACTCAGGAGAATTTGCGGCAGGCCCAGGAACGGCAAACCCACCTGTACAACAAGGGTACGCGCCTTAGAGAGTTCACACCGGGAGATAAAGTACTCGTACTGTTGCCCACGTCGAGCTCCAAATTGATCGCCAAGTGGCAAGGGCCCTTTGAGGTCACACGGCGAGTCGGGGACGTCGACTATGAGGTGAGGCGAACAGACAGGGGTGGGGCGCTACAGATCTACCACCTCAATCTGCTGAAACTCTGGAATGAGGAGGTCCCCGTGGCGTTGGTGTCGGTAGTTCCGGAGAAGGCGGAGCTGGGGCCGGAGGTTCAAAAAGGGACATTGGCATCACGTACCTCTCCGGTTCCCTGTGGAGACCACCTCTCCCCGACCCAACTCACGGAGGTCGCCCAGTTGCAGGCCGAGTTTTCGGATGTGTTCTCGCCCCTGCCCGGTCGCACTAACCTCATAGAACACCACATAGAGACGCCCCCGGGGGTGGTAGTGCGTAGCCGCCCTTACAGGCTACCCGAACACAAAAAAAAGGTGGTTCGGGAAGAACTTCAGGCCATGCTTGAAATGGGCATCGTCGAGGAGTCCCACAGTGACTGGAGCAGCCCGGTGGTCTTGGTTCCCAAGGCCGACGGCTCGGTCCGGTTCTGTGTGGACTATAGAAAAGTCAACGCGGTGTCTAAATTCGACGTGTACCCAATGCCTCATATTGATGAGCTGCTCGATCGACTAGGCACGGCTCGCTTTTACTCGACACTGGATTTGACGAAGGGATATTGGCAGATCCCCTTGACTCCATTATCCCGGGAGAAAACCGCCTTTTCCACACCGTTCGGCTTACACCAATTTGTCACACTTCCGTTTGGGCTGTTTGGGGCGCCCGCTACGTTTCAGCGGCTGATGGACAGGGTCCTCCGGCCCCACACCACCTATGCGGCCGCATATTTAGATGATATTATCATTTATAGTAATGACTGGCAGCGGCACCTGCAACACCTGAGGGCCGTCCTTAGGTCGCTGAGGCGGGCGGGACTCACTGCCAACCCAAAGAAGTGTGCAATTGGGTGGGTGGAAGTACGGTATCTGGGCTTCCACTTGGGTAACGGGCAGGTGCGTCCCCAAATTAATAAGACAGCAGCGATTGCGGCCTGCCCGAGGCCCAAGACCAAAAAGGGGGTGAGACAGTTCCTGGGGCTGGCTGGCTACTATCGTAGGTTTATACCTAATTATTCGGACATCACCAGCCCGCTGACTGACCTCACTAAAAAGGGGGCGCCAGACCCGGTCCAGTGGACGGAGCAGTGTCAGCGGGCTTTCTCTGAGGTAAAGGCTGCACTGTGTGGGGGGCCACTTTTACACTCCCCTGACTTCTCTCTCCCTTTTACGTTACAGACGGATGCATCGGACAGAGGGCTGGGGGCCGTTTTGTCCCAGCAGGTGGAGGGGGAGGACCGCCCGGTCCTGTACATTAGTCGGAAGCTGTCAGTGCGTGAGGGGCGCTACAGCACGATTGAGAAGGAGTGCCTGGCGATCAAGTGGGCGGTCCTCGCCCTCTGTTACTACCTGCTGGGGCGCCCTTTCACCCTCTGTTCGGACCACGCGCCCCTCCAGTGGCTCCACCGCATGAAGGATGCCAACGCGCGGATCACCCGTTGGTATCTGGCACTCCAACCCTTCAACTTCAAGGTGGTCCACAGGCCGGGGGCGCAGATGGTCGTGGCGGACTTCCTCTCCCGTCAAGGGGGGGGGGGGGGGAGTCGGCTGCAGGCCGGACGGGCGCCCGGCCTGAGTCGGGCGGTGGGGGTATGTGGCAGCGAGGGCGTGGTCAAGCGCCGGTCTGTGACAGGAGGGCGGAGTCAGGGAAGGTAAGTGGCAGAATCACTTCACCTGAGAGCAATTAACCTGTGTTTGTGTGTCTTCCCAGCAACCACGCCCTATATAAGGAGAGAGAGAGCAGAGGAAGTGGGCTCTCTCCCGCACCAGACGACTTGTGTGTGCGCGTGTGTGTCTGGGTGACGGAGTGTGTTTGACTGAAAAGTGAAACAATAAATAGTTTTGGGAACTCAGTTCTGTCCTGCCGTACTTCTGTGCTCCACCCACCTGCTCTGACCGCTACAACGTTCTTACCATCAAATACTTTTATTCCATATTTTGTTGCTTTTTTGTATTTTTGGGGGGTTTTGTTTTCAAGCAGAGTTTTTATTTCATCCTTGGTTGGTTCAGCACCACGCGCCGCCATTTGTGAAAAATGCTATAATAATTCTTGAAAAATAAAAAAAGATATGTTCTTACCATCAAATACTTTTATTACATATTTTGTTGCTTTTTTGTATTTTTGGGGGTTTTGTTTTCAAGCAGAGTTTTTATTTCGTCCTCGGTTGGTTCAGCACCACACGCCGCCATTTTGTTTTTCTCTACTCACGGTATAGATAGTTTTCACATGACATCACAGAGTCGGGGATTCCCTAGTGGCGGCCATCTTGGGGGTCCAGCTTACCGTACGGGTGACTGAGCACACATTGTAACGCGCGAGTACAAAATCTTCAAAAGAACCCAAGCAGGCTATTTAAAGCTAGCAATGGTGCACACCTGTTGTATTCATGGCTGTCGTAATAGGTCAGATGATGAAGTCAAACGGAGCTTTTATGGAATTCCCACTGTACGGGAGCACGAAGGCGAGCAAACAAACTCAGCATACAAAGGAGAAATCTATGGCTTGCGAGAATCAACCGCAAGGATTATCAGCCTTCCAAACACAGCAAAGTCTGCTCCGATCATTTTATAAGTGGTAAGTTGTTTAAATAAACAATCAATTGTGTTTAAGTTTGTTTTTGGAAACCAAAACATCATGTGAACAATCTCTGGAGAATGCCTAACTGGAACCGCTGAGTGTACGTTTACATTGTAATGTACACTTAATATCGCTCATTTGTCACGTTTCTATTTGAAACTTGTCACTTCACTCACGCAAGGGTCATTTTTGAAAAACATTTTAGGTCTATTCTGCATGATTTGATTTGTGTTTGGGATGCAAACAGCGTGCCTATTGGCGGATGCTGCCTGAATCGCGCAGATCCGATTTTTTTTGGGGGGGGGCGTTGGAGTGTCTGATTATAATTTCAAAGTAAATTCTGTATTAAAATTACTAAATAAGCAAATCTGTTACAGTCCATGAAACAGGAAGTATAAGGATGAGAAAAAAACAGTTTAAATCGGAAAGCTGCGCACATTTGCGCAGCCCGAGCGGTGTGCAGGACTGCGCAAATGTGCGCAGCTTTCCGATTTAAACTGTTTTTTTCTCATCCTTATACTTCCTATGTTTCATGGACTGTAACGGATTTGCTTATTTAGTAATTTTAATACAGAATTTACTTTGAAATTATAATCAGACACTCCAACGCCCCCCCTAAAAAAAAAAATCGGATCTGCGCAATTCAGGCGGCATCCGCCAAAAGGCGCGCTGTGAATATATAAAGTTATATATATCAGACAGCCTTTAAAGTTTGATGAAGTCAGTTTCAGGCTTTGAAGCAGGCTTTGGCAGTTTCAGGCTTTGGCAGTTTCAGGCTTTGGCAGCCCTGCATAGTCACTTGAAAATGCATCTTTGTCCACTTTGTAGGGGTCAATTCCCCCAATCAAGGCCAGTTTGGCTGCATACCGTTGTCGTGAGATGTCGTCTAATGTATCTATATACTTCTGTTTGCTTGATTTTGCCGACATTAATCTTTATTTTAGAAAACTGACTATATAACTTCATAAATTCGTCCAAGATAACGTAGCCGGTAGTGGCGATGGTCCGTTTTGTTTGCTCCCCAAGATGGCAGCTGGAGGGCGTTCCCCGGAATGCCGTGACGTCAGTGAAAACTATCTATAGGAGCTGATATCTTAGTAGGAGAGTAGCCAATCAGAGCATGCCATTGCTCATATCCAGTGAATGTGGATAGAAAAATTATCAATATACTGTACATCAAGAAATGTTCTTCCTCTGACTTAGGTGATTGTCCACAAATGTAGATACACAGAATTATATATTATACAGTGAATAAAAGAAGATGAGCATGCTGTTTTTGGAAAATAATCAGTGACAGTAAAGTGATGCGTAAAGTGTTTTTGGTGTTGAGTCATTTTAAAATTAGCAGCTCAGACAGTAGTTTGGCTGGAAGACAAAGCCCAGGTTTAATACGTTATCATTTCTACTGTAACGTACAAACAGATTTTTTTTTTTTAAATGTGTGCAACTGTTGATTTGGTGTCGATTCATTTTCTGTAAGGATATATCGCATTCTTGGAAGTGTTTATAGCTGCTAAAACAGGCACTAAATTGTTTGAATTACCACAAAATAACAAGTACAGTGTTTGATTGTTTAAAAATTAAAACATTAGCCTCTTTTATGTTGTTGGAATCATTGCTTTTCTTGCACTGTCACTGTGTACTGTAGACCTATCCATCACATTACAGTTGTGACATTTCCACTTTTAGTGAAAAATGGCCATTTTAACATGAACAGAATGAAAGTACAGGATTAACTCACTCCCATAGGTTGAGTCGGCCACCATCAGCAGAGATGTTGAAGATGACAGAAACCCCGCCCTGGAGAAGTACTGATTGGACGATGACAGCTAGTAAACCAGCGAACATGATGATCATCTGGAACACGTCAGTCCACACCACAGCCTTGAATCCCCCCTGCCGGAGCATGGCATGAGTTAAATAGTACTTCATTAATTTACAAAGGCTATGCTGGATGTTTTTATTTGATTAAAACTTACCAAGGTGCAGTAGGAGGTACACACCACTCCAGTTGATATTAAAGCTCCCCAGAGACTTACGCCTGTCACTAAGAGAAAGTGAAAAAGTTTTCTTTGGATTATTTATGTGCACTTCACCTGCTGTAGCCTACAACCCCGATTCCAAAAAAGTTGGGACAAAGTACAAATTGTAAATAAAAATGGAATGCAATGATGTGGAAGTTTCAAAATTCCATATTTTATTCAGAATAGAACATAGATGACATATCAAATGTTTAAACTGAGAAAATGTATCATTTAAAGAGAAAAATTAGGTGATTTTAAATTTCATGACAACAACACATCTCAAAAAAGTTGGGACAAGGCCATGTTTACCACTGTGAGACATCCCCTTTTCTCTTTACAACAGTCTGTAAACGTCTGGGGACTGAGGAGACAAGTTGCTCAAGTTTAGGGATAGGAATGTTAACCCATTCTTGTCTAATGTAGGATTCTAGTTGCTCAACTGTCTTAGGTCTTTTTTGTCGTATGTTCCGTTTTATGATGCGCCAAATGTTTTCTATGGGTGAAAGATCTGGACTGCAGGCTGGCCAGTTCAGTACCTGGACCCTTCTTCTACGCAGCCATGATGCTGTAATTGATGCAGTATGTGGTTTGGCATTGTCATGTTGGAAAATGCAAGGTCTTCCCTGAAAGAGACATCGTCTGGATGGGAGCATGTGTTGCTCTAGAACCTGAATATACCTTTCAGCATTGATGGTGTCTTTCCGGATGTGTAAGCTGCCCATGCCACACGCACTAATGCAACCCCATACCATCAGAGATGCAGGCTTCTGAACTGAGCGCTGATAACAACTTGGGTCGTCCTTCTCCTCTTTAGTCTGAATGACACGGCGTCCCTGATTTCCATAAAGAACTTCAAATTTTGATTCGTCTGACCACAGAACAGTTTTCCACTTTGCCACAGTCCATTTTAAATGAGCCTTGGCCCAGAGAAGATGTCTGCGCTTCTGGGTCATGTTTAGATATGGCTTCTTCTTTGAACTATAGAGTTTTAGCTGGCTACAGCAGATGGCATGGTGAATTGTGTTCAAAGATAACGTTTTCTGGAAATATTCCTGAGCCCATTTTGTGATTTCCAATACAGAAGCATGCCTGTATGTGATGCAGTGCTGTCTAAGGGCCCGAAGATCACGGGCACCCAGTGTGGTTTTCCGGCCTTGACCCTTACACACAGAGATTCTTCCAGATTCTCTATGCACTGTAGATGATGATATGTTCAAACTCTTTGCAATTTTACACTGTCAAACTCCTTTCTGATATTGCTCCACTATTTGTCGGCGCAGAATTGGGGGGATTGGTGATCCTCTTCCCATCTTTACTTCTGAGAGCCGCTGCCACTCCAAGATGCTCTTTTTATACCCAGTCATGTTAATGACCTATTGCCAATTGACTTAATGAGTTGCAATTTGGTCCTCCAGCTGTTCCTTTTTTGTACCTTTTAACTTTTCCAGCCTCTTATTGCCCCTGTCCCAACTTTTTTGAGATGTGTTGCTGTCATGAAATTTTAAATGAGCCAATATTTGGCATGACATTTCAAAATGTCTCACTTTCGACATTTGATATGTTGTCTATGTTCTATTGTGAATACAATATCAGTTTTTGAGATTTGTAAATTATTGCATTCCGTTTTTATTTACAATTTGTACTTTGTCCCAACTTTTTTGGAATCGGGGTTGTACATGTTCCACCATGCTTTAATTCTTCTCTGTGGTTGTGCTTGAAACAACTCTAAGATCGCACTACATCGTACACAGGAGGGGGAAAAAACATTAATGTTTAATTTATTTCACAGTTACAGTTCTCTCCCCGGGTGGCACGGTGGTGTAGTGGTTAGCGCTGTCGCCTCACAGCAAGAAGGTCCGGGTTCGAGCCCCGTGGCCGGCGAGGGCCTTTCTGTGTGGAGTTTGCATGTTCTCTCCGTGTCCGCGTGGGTTTCCTCCGGGTGCTCCGGTTTCCCCCACAGTCCAAAGACATGTAGGTTAGGTTAACTGGTGACTCTAAATTGACCGTAGGTGTGAATGTGAGTGTGAATGGTTGTCTGTGTCTATGTGTCAGCCCTGTGATGACCTGGTGACTTGTCCAGGGTGTACCCCGCCTTTCGCCTGTAGTCAGCTGGGATAGGCTCCAGCTTGCCTGCGACCCTGTAGAACAGGATAAAGCGGCTAGAGATAATGAGATGAGATGAGTTCTTTCCCCCTTACAAAAAAGAAATTTATTCAAGTGTGCTTCTAGTATACTTCTTTTAAACTAAAAATAAGAGCGTATGCTTTCAGTTTACTTTTTATTTACTTATCAGAGATAAGTATACTTGATTTATATTGAATAGTATATAGAAAAGTCTCAGTATATTAAGCTTATACTTAAACTTTTGATCAAGATATACTTAACAAAAGTGTAATAAAGTATTAAAATATTTGTGCCTTATGTTTAAGTGTACTTGCCCTGTAGTTGTGCTTCAGCATTGTTGACTCTTAGGTGTGTCTGTGGTTCCATATAAGTTTTTTTTTTCTTCATTTCTCCTGAGTGGGATAATTACATTTTTTTATTTATTTTTCTTTAGAGTTTAGATGTCAATTTCAGTTGTCATTGCCATGTTTTTATACTTTGTCATTTAATACAATGTTGCTTTAAATTTTGATTTTTAAAGAAAATGAATATGTTCTTAATCCTGAGTATTTCTTGCTGTTTTGTGAATTCTTACCTTTATAACTTCATTGTAACTTAAGGTACGAAACACTTAAGTTGTCTACTGGTAGTGTGCATGAGGTAAGGGTTAGGGATAGAAAACTAATAGTATACCTAGAAGGGTAACTGCAGTATACTTCAAAACTAAAAAGTGGATTAGATGTATGTAACCAGTAACTATAGCATATTGGAAATATACTATTAAAGTATATTTTATAAACTAAAAAGTGGACTAGAAGTGTGTAACGAGTAAACCAATAGTATTTTTCCAGTATACTACAAAGTATACTTTAGTAAACTAAAAAGTGGACTAGAAGTATAAAACAAGTAAACTCATAATATATTTCCAGTACACTATGAAGTATGCTTTTGTAAACTAAAGAGTGGACTACAAGTATAGAACTCATAAATTATTAGTCTATAAGTTTACTTGTGGTATACTTGCAGTACAAAATAAAAAATACTAGTTGTATACTCAAAGTTTACTTCTCTTAGACTTAAAGTATACTTTTTATAAACTAAAAGGGGACCAATTTAGTCCCAAGAAGTATTAGATCAGTTTACTTACAAGTATACTGTAAGTACACTGATATCAGTATACTTGGTACACAAAAGTATACTCAAGGAAATATACTTTAACTTTATTCAAGTATACTTAATAAAATGAACCTGAAATATACTTCTTTTTGATAAGGGCCATAATATATGAGACAAAGGCATATTTGGTTAAATTTGCCTCTGTACTACTTTTTAATTTGTGCTTTTCACATGTGGTTAAAGTGCACATTCTCAGATTTTAATAAAGAATATTTTTAAAATACATTTTAGATTTACCACATAGGGATTGCACTGCTGTCCACTCCCCCACCCCATAATTTTAGGGTACACTCACATTTGGGACATAGCAGTGGTATGGACAGTAAATTAGCTTCATGGCAGTATGATGGTGCAGTAGTTGGCACTGTTGCCTCACAGTAAGAAGGTTCTGTGTTTGAACCTCATGGCCAACGGGGGCCTTTCTGCATTTTGTCTGTGTGGGTTTCCTTCAGGTGATCTGGTTTCCTCCCACAGTTCAAAGACATGCAATTAGGCTAAGTTGTCCATTGATCAGGGTGGCACGGTGGTGTAGTGGTTAGCACTGTCACCTCACAGCAAGAAGGTTCTGGGTTCAAGCCCAGCGGCTAGCGAGGGCTTTTCTGTGTGGAATTTGCATGTTCCTCTGGGTGCTCCAGTTTCCCCCACAGCCCAAAGACATGAAATTTAGGCTAACTGGTGGCTCTAAATTGACTGAAGGTGTGAATGGTTGTGTGTCTCTATGGCTACACGACAACGAGATTTTATTTAAAAAATTATCGCGTCCACATGGGCAACGGATCAGTAAAATATCAGGTACATATGGCAACGCAACGCTTTCTGAAAACGATGCAATACACATGCCACACCTCTACGTGCGCTGTAAGACGCTCCCATCGGAGACACCAGAACAATAGAAGAAGTAGGCACACAATAAGAAGATGGCTGCGACTATGCGAGGAAATCGTGCCTTCTGTGTGTACAAATTAGTTTTATTAGTGTGCATAGTTTTATAGAACTTAATTTTCTTATTGTGTGTGAACATTTTGAAAAGCATTTTTATATAATTTATATAACTTTTTATATTGTGTGTGAACATTTTGAAAAGCAGTCTTATCCAATAAAAAAAAAGAAATTCAAGAAATGGTTCAGTTACTTGTTTATTTAAAAGAAAAGCTGTATACAAAAGTGAATGCAATGCAGTGGTTCATACAAAACAGCAAGAGTGCTGCTTGTTCTAGTCATGTGGTTGTGACGTCATCGTAAACAAATCCGTTCTACTCATCCAGACGACTTCGCAATGGCGCCGTTGCCAGATTTTTCCACTCTGGAACCCGTTCTCAAAAAATATCGTTGTGGGGCACCCAAAACGCCGGTGCCATGTGGACGCCAGGCCGAAACGATAAACAATTTTATCAGATTCACCTGAATCCGTTGCCGTGTGGATAGGGCCTAAGTGTCAGTCCTGTGATGACCTGGTGACTTGTCCAGGGTATACCCCACCTCTCACCCATAGTCAGCTGGGATAGGCTCCAGCTTGCTTGTGACCCTGCACAGGATAAGTGGCTACAGATGATGGATGGATGGATGCCCATTGATCAAGCTTGAGGGATGGGGTCTGCCAAAGTTTAAATGCCCTAGACACACCAATTATGGACTGTTAAAATGTCATCAGTCGTGCCCTTAAAGCCCTTGCTGGCTATGGGGAAAAGAAAGAAAGATCCTTTCTTAGTATGACTAATCCTGCTTGTTTTGGGGGGTGAGTCCCCTGAGTTTTTCCCTTCAGCATGTGAAAGGCATGCTCAGTGCGATTCAGATCAGATGACGGACTAGTCGAGATTTCTCCAGTTTTTAAAGGAAAAGGAGATATTCCTTGGCCTGCCAGTCCTTTTATGGTTACTAAACTCACCAGTTCTCTCTTTCTTATTAATAATGTTCTAAACAGTTTATTTTGATGTTCCCAGAAGGGAGATTTTTTTTTTTCGGTATAAAAAGTTTTTGAACTCATGTATATATATTCAGTATGACTTGGTTTATTAGCAATAAAATAATCATCTTATATTGGGTCATTCCTTAGGCCATAATAAACGATTAGATGATTTATTAATACCAAAACTGGGTTAATTTCACGTTTAGAGAGTATGTACAGTATGCAGGTCAGCAGTTTTTAAGTCATACCTTGGTTTAAAGCCAATGCTGGTGCATAGATAACCACTCCAGTGTACAATAACTGAGGAATGAGAGAAAAAGAACAATATTTACTCAATGTATATTCAGGTTCAGTGACATAAGCATTCAAAAGAGTTGCATGTAAAGAGAGATTTTTGCAGTAAAAGGGCTCATTCACTGTCTGAATGATGAACAGCACTGTCCCAAACACCCGAACCGCTTTGTTGAACCGCAACTCCAGGTACTGCAGAAAAACAGTATCATAATAAATAATCTACATATTCGTGGAAAGATGATATCTTTGGTTTTTCTATCATTTGAATAAAACCAAAGGAAATAATGAAATAAAGCAAAATGAGATGTTCAAAGTTGTGACGTGCGGAATGAGGTTTTAAAAGAAAACAAAAATACAAAGGTCTACTTTTTTGTGCTTTTTTGGTTTTTAGTCATGTGATGATAAACAAACAAACAAACAAACAAAAAAGGCCTTTGTAGCTTTAGATGTTTGAAATGTTATGGCTCAGCCAGGAAGTACCTTACCTCATAGGTGCTGGTTATTCCCAGCCTGTAGAAGATAGGGAGAAAGAACTCTGAGCTGATGGCCGCCATCAGGACAAAGCCGAAGCAGCTTAAAACAAAGATTGCCCCATGATAGTACACCTCCACTGGAGTCGCCAGCACCGTGATGGCTGACATGAAACTGGCCGTCAGTGACAGAGCAACGGGCACAGCTGTCATACTCTGGCCACCCACCAGAAAATCCCTAGGGCTCTGCTCTGTACGCTGGATGAAGCCATAATAAACACCTATGGATGCTGAGATGACCAGCATGAAAATGAAAACCACGTAGTCCCAAGTACGGAAGGAAGCTGCTGGATTCTCCTCATTCTCCATTGTGCCCTGATGTAAAGTGAGGTAAAAGTGACAGCAGTATACAGCGGATAACACCAATAAAAATGACTATTTATGAAGCATAAATGATGAGTAAGAGTAGCTGAGCAGTCAGTGAAGACCTCTGAGCATGTCTTTGTATTAGTGAGAGTCAGACATGCTCACCTGGACAGATAGCACACCTCTCCACTTCTGCTTCACTTGAGTGCTCTTATTGCTTCTGAACCTGCCATCAGCCCTCCCTCTACTTTGCTCAGTGCTTGGCATTCCACTTATATCTCTGTTGGCCAGCTCATGCTCATGCTCATGTAATTAAGTATCGGTTTGATACTTAATGTGGTCAACTCCAGAAGTATTGGCACTGTTCTTTAAAAATACAATTAATTTTTTTAATAAACAAATGAAAAAAATTTAGTCAGGTGATAAAAGACTAATTTACAATGTGAAGTTCTTGAGATGCCGTGAGTCGCCCTGACAGTGCTGCTATAATAATTCACAGTAAATTTTTAACCCGATTTTCTCCCCAATTTCCACTTAACTGCTATTTCTCCCCATTACAGAAGGTGAGGGTGGGTTAAACATGTTCTTCCTCTGAGAGTGGCCTTCACTTCTCAAACTGCTGCTTATGCTGTGCCACAAAGCGACTGAATACACTCAGAGGAAAGCACTATAATGCACTGTTATGGGTGCAGTAGTAACATTTTATTTGAGCTCTTTCTACTGCTACTCAGTAGGCTGTGACGTGTACATGTGCAGTCACACTGATGTGCACAGTAAAGTTTACTTCTTTGTCTTCAGTGTTTTCGCTAGAGAGAATTTTACTCACTTATACTCATTACTATTTTACTCTGCATCAGTTATTTTTTATGAAAAAAATTGGTGGATATATATTACTGTGCAAAAGTCTTAGGTATGTATAAAGAAATGCCGTAGACCAAAAATCGCTTAAAAAATCTCATCTCATTATCTCTAGCCGCTTTATCCTTCTACAGGGTCGCAGGCAAGCTGGAGCCTATCCCAACTGACTACGGGTGAAAGGCGGGGTACACCCTGGACAAGTCGCCAGGTCATCACAGGGCTGACACATAGACACAGACAACCATTCACACTCACATTCACACCTACGGTCAATTTAGAGTCACCAGTTAACCTAACCTGCATGTCTTTGGACTGTGGGGGAAACCGGAGCACCCGGAGGAAACCCACGCGGACACGGGGAGAACATGCAAACTGCACAGAAAGGCCCTCGCCGGCCACGGGGCTCGAACCCGGACCTTCTTGCTGTGAGGCGATAGCGCTAACCACTACACCACCATATTCTATTCTATTCTATTCTATTCTTTACTGACATACAAACATTTTTCTGTAACATTGTGCTGTAAAACTAATCTAAAACGTTTCTGTACTGAATCAATAATATTATAAAATAAAAATATATAACAGAAATCTTAAGAAAAACAGGGTATCTTTTGCACTGTACTCCGCTCTCAAAATTTATGTTGAGAAAAAGAAAATAAAAGCGTTATTTATGATTACTAGAGCACTTTTATTTTGAAACACATTTCTCATGCTAGTTCTTTCAAAATGGCGGCGTCCTGAGACGGCGTGTGTAGCAACAGTTCCCTCACTAAACCTGAAAAGTATTGGTTTTTAAAAGACTGCGGGTTTTTTTTTCCCCTCCTCCTTAATTTCTGTTTGTACAAAACAGACTCGAAAATGAAGTTCAAGTCCAAGCCTCTGTCTCATAAATCAGAAAACACTTTCCGGGTGAGTTTATCTCCGAACAGCAGCTCACATTGAGGGCAGGACAGAATGGTCCAAGCTTTAATGACATGAACTCTGTGTAAATATAAATAGCTGTTTATGTTTAGGGTTGTTTTACAATCAGGGTCCGCAAGCTAAAAATCACATTTAACACTTATTATCTTCAATATCAAAAGGCTTGACTAAATAAACTTGGTTGTTTACTGTAGCCCTGTGATAGCTCTATTTACCATGCAAAACAATTTTGGTGATAACGTTATTTTTGGTGAATGTATGGCAATATATGTCATATTTAGCAAAATTACTCGTGTCATTTAGAAAAAGTGCTTTTTTGACCGCAGGTAGCTCCAGAAGGGATGCACTTAAATCATTCTTTATACCATAAAACAAATATTTGGTTCCATATCATTGGAAACATAGTTAAGTTTTAATGTTGAATGCCAGTAAGTTTTCAGACTATTTTGGTCAAATTAGTATGTAATTGTGTCAAAAAAATGTCCTCTCCGAGACAGCTAATTTTTCGATATAAAATAACATCTCATTCTCATCTCATTATCTCTAGCCGCTTTATCCTTCTACAGGGTCGCAGGCAAGCTGGAGCCTATCCCAGCTGACTACGGGCGAAAGGCGGGGTACACCCTGGACAAGTTGCCAGGTCATCACAGGGCTGACACATAGGCACAGACAACCATTCACACTCACATTCACACCTACGGTCAATTTAGAGTCACCAGTTAACCTAACCTGCATGTCTTTGGACTGTGGGGGAAACCGGAGCACCCGGAGGAAACCCACGCGGACACGGGGAGAACATGCAAACTCCGCACAGAAAGGCCCTCGCCGGCCACGGGGCTCGAATCCAGGACCTTCTTGCTGTGAGGCGACAGCGCTAACCACTACACCACCGTGCCGCCCATAAAATAACATATCTTATCTCATCTCATCATCTCTAGCCGCTTTATCCTTCTACAGGGTCGCAGGCAAGCTGGAGCCCATCCCAGCTGACTACGGGCGAAAGGCGGGGTACACCCTGGACAAGTCGCCAGGTCATCACAGGGCTGACGCATAGACACAGACAACCATTCACACTCACATTCACACCTACGGTCAATTTAGAGTCACCAGAAATAACATATCTAAAATGATTATTTTCATCCTAAAATGTGGTCAAGATATCGGGACATAAATATTAGAGACAACTAACACAAAGCTTACAGCCTTATATTTAACAGCACTATGGAAGTAGTGGATTCTGAATTGTCAAAAAAAAAAAAGTCCTCTCCGAGAATCACTTCATTTGTTTCTCCCATCTTATAGCAGATTACACAAAACTACCATACATGTATGTCAAAAAATTACCTGAAATCTGTTCTTTAACTTGTCCTTCACTTAAAAACTGGTACAAGAACCAGTTTGAATCAATTTGAATTTTGGACCCCTGTGACACAAACTTTGTACCCTGATTGTAAACCAACCCTTTAGTGTCAGCAAATTTTTATTAACGGTATTTTATACCAAGTTGTTACGTGTTGTTATCTGGTAGTTAATTAGATATAAATTGTAATTCAGTGTCCAGCTGCTGTATTTATTTATACCATGTTTTGTTACACCATTGCAGTTTCTCACATTTTCTGAGAGACTTGCAAATGTAAACATCGATGTGATCCATCGGATTGATCGGACAGGGAGTTACGCTGAGGTGGGTTTAACTGCAGTGTTCAATACAATCGATCAAGTTAACTTTTAAGTTGACTTGATCTGACTGTTGATTTTGACTTCATTGTGTTCATCTGAACCCATCATGTTTCTTCTTACTAGGAGGTAGACACCTACTTTTTTGAAGGTTTAACAAAATGGAGGGAGTTGAACCTGACAGATCACTTCAGTAAGTGTCACCCTTTTTTTTTCCTTTACTTTTGTCACGTGTACACTCGAGCACAGCGAAATTCCTCCTCTGGGTTCTTTGTCTCTGAAGTAGTAACACAAGTGAGCAATGAGCACACACGCATACTCGGAGCAGCGGGCACCTATGCTACAGCACCTGGGGAGCAGTTGGGGTTAGGTGCCCTTGCACCTCAGGGCCATTTCATCCATGATACAGAGGGAGGGGAAAGTGCTGTTGCTACGCTGTCAGAAACAGGGGTACAGTAGGAGTCCATTTCTGTACCCCAAGGTACAGTTTGTACTAATGTTCCCCTTAGGGCTCATTATTGGACCTCAAGGTCCTAAAAGGTACACATATGTTCCCAGGCAGTATATAAATGATACAAATAAGTATCTAAGTCCCAGAGGAGCCTGTTCAGTGACAGAATGCTCCTTCCCAAGTGCAGGACTAACAGACTTAAAAACTCCTTTGTCCCTCACGGCATCAGACTGTACAACTTCTCTCTGGGGGGGAGGAGGGGTAACAGGAGGACAGAGGACGGGAAGGAGCAGTAGCCTAGCCTGACAATAAACAATACTGGACAATGTGTAATACCTCTTCTGTTGGCCCTTTCCCCATATCTTATTCTTTTTTTTATATTTGTATATGCAAATACCCAATTTAATTTATCTAGAAGTTTTTTCTTTATTTCTATTCTTTGTTTATCCTGTAATGATGCTACTGGAATTTTAATTTCCCTGAGGGAACCCGCCCAAAGGGATCAATAAAGATCTATCTATCTAATCTAATCTTGGAGGGTACTGCCTCAGTGACCAGCTGTTGTACCCCTAAAGGTACAGTAATGTACTTTTGTTTTCTGAGAGTGTAGAAAGAATTTTAGTCACTTTTACTCATTATTATTTTACTTTGAAACTCCCATCACATTTTTCCTGTCGGTCCCGGGAATCGAACCGGTGACCCTTTGGGCCCAAGGCTGCTTCTCTAACCTTCAGGTTATTTTTGTGATGTAATTTAATTGTATCAAGTTTTGACTCTGGTGCCCGGTTCATTGTCTCGTTGCTTGTCTGTTCTGAATAACTGCATGTATTTGACTTTCTTTCCAGTGGCCTTTTCAAAAGAGGTTTCCCACAAGTCTCAGTCCTTCCACATGTTAGTGTTCCACCAAAATGCCATAGTGGAGAGCCTGAAGACTCACCTGTCAGTGAAGAACAGTCTGGCTTACCAACCACTTCTGGAGTAAGCTTCTCTTTTTCTATAAAACAGTTACTGTACCACAGACTGCTGCTTTCTTTTGCCACATGTTCCTCGGTGCTCTCAGATGCGACTAATGAAAACATCAGGATTAGGAGAAGGGGAGAATGATGTGGGGGAAAAAACCCGCATTGTGGATATATTGTTGGTCTGATTGTGAAGCAATCTGTCACTAACGGTTGTTATCCGTCAGGCTACTTTTTTTTTTTTTTTGCGGTGCCTCCTTTCCTGCCGTTTTCGAGATATTGACCCCACACCAGCCTCAACTCATCCATCCCGTGCCTAAACAGTGTGCGTGTATCCAGCTTTTGGAACGCTGCCCTCGTTCTCTTGTTTTTCTGTCATTTTTTTGCTCTGTAGTCTTCCTGTTTGGTCATGTTTCATCCCAGAGCCACCAAAACAAACAAAAATGATACCTCAGGACAGTTCACTCAGCATGTATATGAAATCAGCTATGACCCACACTCATCTTAGCTCATCTGACCATAAGGCCGATGAGCTATCGCCATGGCATGGTGTCCGTCTGTCATCCATAATTCAGTTAAATCGTATCTCCTCCGTCAGTTCTCCACAGATTTCCATTCCGACTGTTTTGTTTGAAACAACTCATTACTCTGCACAAAACTTTGTCGTTGTTTTGTCAAATTTTTTGCTAACGAGTTCGTAATTAAGCCAAATGAACATTTTCCAGGCCTCTCACTAGAATTTTATCTCCTCTCTTATTTAGCATGCGAGTTCGGTTCTGATCAATGTTTTGGGTAGATCGTTCCTTGAGGAACAAAACTTGGTCATTTGTTTGTTGATTTTTTTTTTCCCTTGTTGTAAACAATTTATTTACAACTTTGTTTCTTTTCAGTTAAATCGTGTCTCCTCCCTCCTTCAGTTCTCAATAGATTTCAGTTCTGATTGTTTGTTTTATTTGAACATACTAGACCTTCTGTGCAAATCTTGGTCAATGTATTGTCAGTTTTTTACAAACAAATTAGTAATTAGGTCAACTTAATACATTTTTCTTCTGACTAGACTTGTATCTCCTCTCTCAGGCTACGTTTACATTAGACCGTATCTGTCTCGTTTTCTTCGCGGATGCACTGTCCGTTTACATTAAACTGCCTGGAAACGCCGGGAAACGGGAATCCGCCAGCGTCCACGTATTCAATCCAGATCGTGTCAGCTCCGGTGCTGTGTAAACATTCAGAATACGCGGATACGCTGTGTTGAGCTCTAGCTGGCGTCTCATTGGACAACGTCACTGTGACATCCACCTTCCTGATTCCCTGGCGTTGGTCATGTGACGCGACTGCTGAAAAACGGCGCGGACTTCCGCCTTGTATCACCTTTCATTAAAGAGTATAAAAGTATGACAATACTGCAAATACTGATGCAAATACTGCCCATTGTGTAGTTATGATTGTCTTTAGGCTTGCCATCCTTCCACTTGCAAGTGGTAAGTGATATGCGCTGGGATCACACACACAGCGGCTCAGTCCCGAATCACAGCTTGTGCACTTCACTCGCACGCTCTGTGAGCTGCGCAGGGCCGGAGTGCGCACCCTCCAGAGGGCACTCGCTGTTCAGGGCGGAGTGATTTGGAGCGCAGGATGCCTGCGGAGCCGAGCGTATCCGTGTATTGGTATTGTTGTGTGCACGCAAATCGTGTATTGGCGTTGCTGTGTGCACACTAATCGTTTTAAAAACGTTAATCTGATGATCCGCTGATACGGTCTAATGTAAACATGGGCTCATTTATCATGCGAATTCAGTTCTGATTGATGTTTTGGGTCGATCTTCCTTCGGGGAACGAAATTTAGTCCTTTGTTGTTTTTCCTGTTGTAAACAGTTTGTCGTGGAGGTTGGGCCTCTCTCTTACAGTACATTGTCACATTTCGGTTCTGTTTGATGTTTTGGTACTCATGGTGGTTTTGATGGCAGGCCGGATGAGCTGCAATGTCCTTGACGTTCTGGTTTTTCTCCCCCCCATCCATTTTCTCCTATTGGTGGCAGTGCATTTTTGGCCTCGTAGTAATGTACTGCTCATTAGAAGCCAAGCCGTTCAGTTCAGTCATGATTCATTCAGCAGCCATCAAACTTTATCTCACAGCTTAGACCAACTAACACACACGTACACATGCATTAAGAGCAGCACTTCTCTTTTTATTTGGTGCCTCAGCGGTGCAATCACAATTCTATTTTGTTCAGGAAATATACCTTTCTAGTTACTTATTACAGATGGACTTTTATAAATTAAAGATTTATACCCTTTGGGACATGCTGCTGTAGGAAAATAATCAGGGTGGTGTGGCTACACTTGGAGCCATTACCATCCCAGTGTTGAGTGTTTTATAGGAACCGCACATTTCAAAGTGCTTTGATTCTTTTTATACGGCAATGACTTAGTTTCTGTTATCACTAATGAACAGTTATATTTCCTCACCATTTTTCCTCTCTTGACATTAGACACATACTGACCGTAAAAAAAAAGGTGCTGAGACTAGTTTCTTTTCAAAAATGCTAAACATCTCTTTACAGAAAACTTGCACTTTTAGTCCAGTTATGTGGTGCATTTGCCACACACGAGCCTGAGTAAATTATTACGACAGAAAATCATATTAGAATGAACTCATTTAATAAAAACCTCTGATTTCCAGCCAGCAGAGTTGTCAGAGCTGCTGTTAATGAAAACTAATCAACACCTTCTGACCAATCAGTTTCGAGAATTCAGCAGCGCTGCGGTATAAAACTCCTTAATGATGCTTGTTTATAGATTGGCCTGCCAAATGATTTCTGTTTGGACTGTGTGAAGGGCTGGTATGAGGTTGTTCTGGATACTTCTAACACACTAACATTGTTCTTAAGTGTTCAGCACATTTAAATGTGGCTACTTATGCAATAAAGGCATTAAAGGTCATCAAGCATTCTGGAAAAGAAACTAGAAAATTATCTTTTTAAAATTAACAAGCTACTGAATTCTATCAGTGAATATGACCATGTGCTTAACTTTTTAATCTTTTTAATAAAATGTAAAAATAAAACCTCTAATGATAATTTAAAGGTAGACTGCCTTTCAGAATTTAAGTGTAGGTCATAAAAAGAATTTTCCCGGACACCCAATTATTTTTGTTTAGTGGACCGAAACCTACTGAATTCAAATCACAGACGTCCAATTTTATTAGATTTTTAAAAATACAACTTTTAATGAATTTAGGGCCACATGGGAACTAAATTTCATAGATTTTATGAAATCGAAAGGCCGTCTAGCTTTAATGAGGAACAGCTGTCATGACTTTCTCTCCATGATTCAGTTACTATAATAATAGTTAAGGGGTTGTAATGATGGCTTTCTGTGTGTTTTATCAAAATGTCATGTATCATAAACTTTGATGGAAAATGATTTAATATAAATAATAGGAACAAATTGAATTGCAAAGGGAAACGCTGACGATATAAAGCAGTGTGAGATTTTTTTATTTTTTTTTTACATCCTGACACCCTCTTACGAGGCTGTCTGCGTCTGTCGAGAGCACACACACACACTTAACTTACCGCCGGCTTGCTAGGCCTGTCGCAGCTGCACAACCATTCACACCTACGGTCAATTTAGAGCCACCAATTAGCCTAATCTGCACGCCTTTGGACTGTGGGGGAAACCGGAGCACCCGGAGGAAACCCACACAGACACGGGGAGAACATGCAAACTCCACACAGAAAGGCCCTCGTTGGCTGCCGGGCTCGAACCCAGAACCTTTTTGCTATGAGGTGACGGTGCTAACCACTACACCACCGTATCGCCAGTGTGAGAATATAAAACATTAATCCTGTGCCTCTCTTTTCATAGTCTTGTGGTCCAGTTTGCACGCGACCTCCAGACGGATTTTTACCCTCACTTTCCTGACTTCTTCACCATCGTTACCTCATTGCTTGAGACCCAGGACACTGAGGTGCTGGAGTGGGCCTTTACCTGCCTCTCTTACCTCTATAAGTACTTATGGAGGCTGATGGTAAAGGATATGAACAAGATATACAGGTGAGAGGAAGAGCGAAGGAAAGTGTGAAAAGAGCATTGTATAATACTGGAATAAATGTTTGTATCGTAGTATTGTTCAGAGATTTACTTTAGATGGGTTTATGCGGGTGTGATAATACGGTGTTTTCATGCCTCTCCTCAGTCTTTACAGTAAACTTCTGGCACACAAGAAAGAACACATCCGTAACTTTGCAGCTGAGAGTTTTTCCTTTTTAATGAGAAAGGTAAGAGACTTCAGAGGTAAGAGACTGTTCCTTTGAGGTAGTGATAAAGCAGGTCACTAATTGCGTGTTCCTCAGGTTCCAGATTTTGACGACTTGTTCACACGGATGTTCGTGGATTTGGAGCAGTGCCCTCAGAAGGCAAAGGGAGTTGGGCAGCTCATTTTTGAGATGTCCAGAGGAGTCTGCAATATGTTCCACTCTTGCACCAATACCGTGAGTCTGAATAGATAAGTCTAGATTGAAAATGAATGTGGTGATGTCCCAGGTGGTTGTTTTTTTCTGATAACCCCGGTTGTATGTGAATTAGGTCTCGGCAATATAATATCCTTTGCCATATTTAGATTGGCAAGACTAGTGTGGGAGAAGAAATGGAAACCACGAGTAGCCATAGTAACAAGTAAAATGAGCAGACTGGCACCTGTGACAGTCAGAACAGTGCATTTGAATGTATTCTATTACATTTGTGTTGTAATTAGTGCTGTCAAAAATGTCGCGTTATTAACGCGTTAACTTGACTCAATTTTAACGGCGATAATTTTTTTATCGCGAGATTAACGCTCTGTGACATGATGTAGGTTTTTCATAAGCTTTTGAAACTGCCAGGAACTTGGAACATAGACTTTGCTTAGAAAACCGATAGCAGCTAGGCTGTAATGCCCCGCCCCGCACAGCCAGAGTCCTCTGCCCTCCCCCCAAAGAACCAGCGCGGGCAGGGCGCGCTAGTAGAGATGGGATTTATGGCTCTTTGATGGGATCCGCATCTTTGTGATCCGTTCTTTGAAAAGAGCCGTTCAAAAGACTGGCTCATTTGGCTCTTTTTAAATATTTATTCAGTTTTAAGAAGACAGCGTCTAAAGAAGCCAGATCCCTCTGAACTGTAAACTCAATGCTATCCCAGAAATCCTTCCTGTAATATGCAAATTTGGCCGCCTCTGATTGGACAGCGCGACGCATCAACAGGCAGAAAGTGTAAAAGTACAAAATGTGTTAAGTGAGCTGAAACAGTAAAGATCAGATTCAATGCAATATTTATCAACGAACAACTTAAAGTTAATATAATAGTGTACTTTATATTATAATCAAGCATGTCAAGCCTACCGTCACTGTGTAACCTGTCTCTCTGAGTTGTAGACTAACTCAAACAGTAGATCACTTCACTCATGGTTCTTTTGCCAGCCCCGGTGTTCGGCTTAGGTTTCACTTTGCAGTGGCTATATCAAGACGTGTTATGCTTTGCAATACGAAACAAGCCCATTCACGTTTTTATGCTGATAAGAGAATTACAATGGTTTTTCATGTGACAAAAATGTGCGATTAAATTGCGATTGATCGCGAGTTAACTATGACAGTCGCGACATTAATCGCGATTAAATATTTTAATCGCTTGACAGCACTAATTGTAATATTGTCTAGCCCTAATTCCAGTGTTTTATCTGTAATTATTTATTATAACATTGTGTTGGTGTTTTCCAGCATTGACGCAGAATTAATATTTAGACAACAGTATGGTCATGTGGAAAAAATAAGTACGTTGCATGGAATTTTAAGAAAATATATATTATTATTATTATTATTATTTTGCAGTGTTGTAGTCGAGTCATTAAACCTCGAGTCCGAGTCCAGTCTCGACTCTTCAGTGTTCAAGTCTGAGTCAAGTCCAAGTCATTTAAAGAAAATTTCGAGTCGAATTCACTATTGATCCGAGTTGAGTCCGAGAACAAGACTCCAACCACACCATTTGACGGTGGCTGTTTTAGCGCCATTAATGTTAGTTTGTTCCTGAACGTGACACATGAACAGGTGAATGTGCATTCTCTTTGTCAGGGAGTGCCAAGTATTCTTTCAGAGATGGTTGGGAGACGGATGTAGGTGCAGAAGGTGTGTTGTTTCATCCAAGTGAAGACGGTAAACAATCCCGAACGGCAGGCAAAATCGTAAAACGGTGAAACAGGCAATAGGTCGAATGAGGCACAAACAGGCTATCGTAGACTCAGCAGAATCACAGACGAGAAACAGGAAATCAGGGCTCAGTAGGGCTGTAACAATATGCGTATCGAAATCGAAATCGCGATACGCAGAGCCACGATCCGTATCGCGATACAAGAAGGCAGAATCGCGGTACACCCTTTCAAACTTCTCCTCAGCCCAAAAACAGAGGCGCTTCCAAACTTCAATTTATGAATACTTTACTTTTTATTTAAATTACATTTTAAACTTACTTAAATGACTTTTATTTTTTTATATCTATTAGTAAGTCGTTTTTTCGCCGACCTGCGACAATCTTCTGCGAGTCACGCAACGTCCACACTCGCCACTGGCAGAGCATTCATTTCTTTTAAGCGGTCGCCATTCTGGTTGTGACGCGGGAAGCAAATCTGTAAACAAGCAGCTCATTGGCTGGCTAGGTGTGCCACAAGCCAATCACAATCACTTGACCGGAAAGGCATGCAGTGTTGCCAGATTGGGCAGGTTGAGGTGCTTTTTGGCTGGTTTTGAACATATTTTGGGGTGGAAAACGTTAGCAATATCTGGCAACACTGAAGGCATGTCTGCTTGGGCGGAAGCCTTCTGCGGCAGTTACATTTTGACACGCGAGCAATGTTTCACCATAAAAATTCTGTAATTTCCATCTGTTTTCCGCGATCACAGAAAATCATTGGCCCTATGAGAGTGAGAGAGCCACCCCCCCAAAAAAAAAATCTTAACGGATTTACACGATTTGGAAAAATGACTTTTTCAGAACCGAAAAAAACAGAGCTTCCGGCTCAACAGTATTCATCTCATCTCATTATCTCAAGCCGCTTTATCCTTCTACAGGGTCGCAGGCAAGCTGGAGCCTATCCCAGCTGACTACGGGCGAAAGGCGGGGTACACCCTGGACAAGTCGCCAGGTCATCACAGGGCTGACACATAGACACAGACAACCATTCACACTCACATTCACACCTACGGTCAATTTAGAGTCACCAGTTAACCTAACCTGCATGTCTTTGGACTGTGGGGGAAACCAGAGCACCTGGAGGAAACCCACGCGGACACGGGGAGAACATGCAAACTCCGCACAGAAAGGCCCTCGCCGGCCCCGGGGCTCGAACCCAGGACCTTCTTGCTGTGAGGCGACAGCGCTAACCACTACACCACCATGCCGCCCGCTCAACAGTATTATTTTGAGAAATAAAACAATCTTTGGATATACATTTGTTCATTTTTGCATACATATTACTCATTCTCTGCAGTGGTCTGAATTATTTGTTATTAAATAGTTAATGTAAGTAAGTAAATGTTAATAAGTCAAATTTACTACTTTAAAAAAAACATTTAAAAAAAAATCGTGGGCGTATCGATTCGTGGGTCAAAAATCGCGATACGAATCGAATCGTGAGTTGGGTGTATCGTTACAGCCCTAGGGCTCAGGAAACCAAATAAGGAAATAAGGCTCAGGAATGTGTCAGCAACGCAGCTCAATACTTCGCAAAGTAAGTGTGTTTTCACAGTTTTTATATCGGCATGCTGATTGAGCCTTAATCCTGTACAGGAGCGAGTCGTTTACGATGTGCGCATGTTGTCCGGGGCGCACCCGAGAGTTTATCTGATGCATGTGCCAAGGCGCGCAGGTGTGACACTCTTGCACGAAATTAGCGCAAAATTAATGTAGATTTAATTATCTTATGGCATGTTACAAAAAATAAAGACCAAGTCAGAGTCATCGTCTCCAATTTACGAGTCTGAATGCAGTTAATGCACGAGTCCGAGTCATCAGTGCTCAAGTCCAAGTTGAGGCACGAGTCCTGGACTCGAGTCCTACAAGCCTGTTATTTTGTATAAATATATGAACAAAACAGTTCACTCTGTTTAATACAGTGCCTACAGATAAGTGATATTTGAACAAAACTACTAGGACAATAAGCTTTTTCAGTCATTTATTCAACAAAAATATCAATAGATGTAATAGTCTTTTGTGGAGAAAAGTAAGTACACCCATGGCCTCGGAACCTAGTATTGCCCCCTTTAACAGAAATAACTTCTTGTAGGCGTTTTGTGTAATTGTCCACCAGTTTCTAACGACAGCTTACTGAACATTTTGGCTACTCTTCCATGCAGCAAGATGTTTGAGGGTTTTCTTGCACGTACTGCCCTTTTCCAATCTCCCCATGACATTTCAGTGAGGTTCAAATCTGGACTTTGACGAGGCCATTCCATCAGCCACCATTTCTTTATTCATGAGCCATTCCTTGGTGGATTTGCTCATGTGCTTTGCATAATTATCTTGTTAAACTGTCTGCCTCCGGTTCAACTTCAACTTTCAGACAGATGGTCTCACATTATCTTCAAGCACTTTTTGATATGATTCAGAATTTATAATTGACTCAATAACTGCAAGCTGCCCAGTCCCTGAGGCAGTAAAGCTACCCCAAACCATATTTCCATCACCGTGCTTCACAGTTGGTATGAGGTGGTTCTCCTGAAAAGCTGTCTTTTGTCTGTGCCACATGTCTACTGTTACTTTGGCTAAGGTTTTTTCCTTGCCACGCCTCCCATGCAGGTCAAATTTGTCCAATCTCTTTCTGCTTGTAGATGTATGCATTTTCACACGAAGGGTTGCAAGAGTAACCTGCAGATCCTGTGATGAAATTTTGGGTTCTTGGAGACTTCTTTTAGCGTCAGACGGTCTGCTCTTGGGCTGAATTTGCTAGGGCAGACAGTCCTGGACAAACTTGTAGTGGTTTGAAATCTCTGCCACGTGTAGATGATTTTCTTTATTTTTAAATAATTTAGAGACCTTTTTAAATCCCTTTCCAGATTCATAGGCATTCATAACCCTTTTTCTGAGGTCCTAAGAGAGCTCTTCAGATTTTGGCATGATGACACCGCACACTTTTTAATAGCAAAGACGACACCAGATTCTAGATGTCAGGTTTATCTAAGACGGGTTCCACCTACAGGAGGTTCTTATCAAGGGCACCTGATCTAGAGCACCTGAGTCTAATTTTATGGACCTGAAGTTGTGATAATTGTAAGGGTGTACTTACTTTTTCCCCATGTGACTGATCTGTTTTTTTTTTTAATTATGAAAATGATTATTGAAAAGTTAATTTTGTGTGTCATTTGTTTGAGTACATCACTTTTATCTGGAGGCACGCTACTAAAGACGGTGAAATGTTTACTGTTCAAATACGTTGGGGGGGAAAATCATCGGTTTTCATGGGAGGTACTTATTTTTCCACATGAGTGTATTTTAAGTATAATGTTAATTTTTGTCTTAGGCTTTGCCTGTGGCACTACGGAAACTCGGTCCCTCTGAGGAAGGAGATGTTGCTCTGCCCTGGGATGCCATTAAAGAGGCCCTCGATCACATGGCCCAGTCTTCAGCCAGTTATGTTGCAAAGGAAAATTTCCTGGTTCTTTGGGATTCGTTGCAGGTAGATTACAAGTCAGGAAAAACAGTCTGAAAGTTGTACTTGATTTCATATCTCATTTATTAGGAGAGCCATTGCATAAGCTTTATCCTAATTCACATTCTCAAGTAACACATTGCTGATGATGCATCTGAAATGTATTATTTAATATCGACAAGAATAATAGAAAAGGAAGGAAAATTAAACACAAAACATACTTTAATGTCCAAAGTACAAAATATATTTCTGTATCCATTCAGCTGTTTATTACTGTGGATAACCTTGGAGTCAGTGAGTTTTATTAAAATAAATATGATACTAAAGCACAATAATCAGAAAAACTCATAAATGTTATGTTCTCTCACACACATCCTTACATCGCTTTTGTGTACAATGGATTTTAAGTGTTATACTAAGGTATTGATTAATTCTAATTATATTAACACCCTTGTTCCAATTATTGTTTCTGCCTGCTTCACCGGGGCTTCGATTGGTGAATGCTTTAAAAGGGAACTGAAGGCAAATTTTTTATTATCAAAATTCTATTTATCTCATTTTATTAAATACAGGAATGCATTTTTGAGAGCTATTTTGTCGCTGCTATAGCAAGTTATGAGTGTTTGAAATATGCTATGTAATATATCAGTCCGTATGTCAAAGCAATGGCCATAAATGAGAGTCGCTGAGACCTGTGCGAGACATCGTAGGACGGAAGTAAAACGTACAGCGAAAATCAAAGTGACCGACATCTGCCAACGTTGTCAAAAGACACGCGCCCTCCACCGAATCAAGCCGGAAGTTTTCCCTTAGTCTGAAATCGCTCCGTACTCGCTATATAGATAGTTTTCACTGACGTCACGGCATTCTGGGGAATGCCCTCCAGCCGCCATCTTGTGGGGCAAACAAAACGGACCATCGCCATTACCGGCTACGTTATCTCGGACGAATTTATGAAGTTATATAGTCAGTTTTCTAAAATAAAGATCAATGTCGGCAAAATCAAGCAAACAGAAGTATATAGATACATTAGACGACATCTCACAACAACGGTATGCAGCCAAACTGGCCTTGATTGGGGAAATTGACCCCTACGAAGTGGACAAAGATGCATTTTCAAGTGACTATGCAGGGCTGCCAAAGCCTGCTCCAAAGCCTGAAACTGACTTCATCAAACTTGAAAGGCTGTCTGATATATACAACTCTATATATTCACAGCACGCCTTTTGTCGGATGCCGCCTTTTTCACGGCTGAATCGCACAGATCCGATTTTTTAATTTTTTTTAGGGGGGGGCGTTGGAGTGTCTGATTATAATTTCAAAGTAAATTCTGAATTAAAATTACTAAATAAGCAAATCTGTTACAGTCCATGAAACAGGAAGTATAAGGATGAGGAAAAAAACAGTTTAAATCGCAAAGCTGCGCACATTTGCGCAGTCCTGCACACCGCTTGGGCTGCGCAAATGTGCGCAGCTTTCCGATTTAAACTGTTTTTTTCTCATCCTTATACTTCCTGTTTCATGGACTGTAACGGATTTGCTTATTTAGTAATTTTAATACAGAATTTACTTTGAAATTATAATCAGACACTCCAACGCCCCCCCCAGAAAAAAAATTGGATCTGCGCGATTCAGGCGGCATCCGCGCGATTCAGGCGGCATCCGCCAAAAGGCGCGCTCTTTGCATCCCAAACACAAATCAAATCATACAGAATAGACCTAAAATGTTTTTCAAAAATGACCCTTGCGTGAGTGAAGTGACAAGTTTCAAATAGAAACGTGACAAATGAGCGGTATTAAGTGTACATTACAATGTAAACGTACACTCAGCGGTTCCAGTTAGGCATTCTCCGGAGATTGTTTACATGATGTTTTGGTTTCCAAAAACAAACTTGAACACAATTGATTGTTTATTTAAACAACTTACCACTTATAAAATGATCGGAGCAGACTTTGCTGTGTTTGGAAGGCTGATAATCCTTGCAGTTGATTCTCACAAGCCATAGATTTCTCCTTTGTATGCTGAGTTTGTTTGCTCGCCTTCGTGCTCCCGTACAGTGGGAATTCCATAAAAGCTCCGCTTGACGTCATCATTTGACCTATTACGATAGCCGTGAATACAACAGGTGTGCACCATTGCTAGCTTTAAATAGCCTGCTAGGGTTCTTTTGAAGACTTTGTACTTGTGCGTTACAATGTGTGCTCAGTCACCCATACAGTAAGCTTGACCCGCAAGATGGCCGCCACTAGGGAATCCCCGACTCTGTGACGTCATGTGAAAACTATCTATAGTGGGTACGCCATTTTGTAGTGCTGTCCGAAACCTTAGTGACGATTATGTAGGAAATGTGCTCAGTATAATATATGTATTTATGACAAAAATACATGCATGTATTTATTATTTTGAAAAACCACCAGGCGCCTGATCTGGCATGTTTTAATTGTGCGACCGTAAGGACGTAAATACCAGCGTGACGGACTAGTCCTTATCCTGTCGTCTTTCCAACTCTTCTTTACTCCACGTTGGTTCGAAGTCGTATGGGATAATCTCCATCACTGATGAAACTGGCAAGTCTCAAAATTAATCTAAATTGTAATGATATGGCGATCTGGCTGCTGTGTAAACAGTTTTCAACATGGTGGCACTGACACTTCACATTTGAAGTCTCACACAAGTCTCGTGAAGATCGCGCGGATAAAAGACGCCTGCCGTGGACCATACGAACTACATTCAACATGGCTAAAAACCGAAAAGGCCGATAAGTGTAATATAATATGCCAATACGAGTCATGATATAAGGTTAATAAAACCGAAAACTTAATTGAATAACACGTTAATTAAGAAATAAAGCAAGTTTAAAAATGACTTCAGTTCCTTTTTATCAGTCTAGGCTGGATAATAAATAGATTTAAAAAACAAAAGCATGTTTTATTTGATATAGGGAAGCTTTCTGTAAGGAGAATATTTATATAACATTTATGGAAGGAGTCTCCAGTGTCAAGGTTTTGTAAGAGCTGGAGGTAAACTGTAGTATTTTTGTCATGGGAGAGTTTTCACGACAGGATGATGATTATAAATGATGACAGGAAGTAACTTGTCTTCTGTAGACATTTCACAGCTTTCAATATAACTACAGTAGCGGTCAAAAGTTTGTACACCCCTACTCATTCATAAGTTTTTCTGTATTTTGACTATTTTCTACATTGTAGGACAATACTGAAGACATCAAAACTATGAAATAACAACATATGGAATTATGTGGTTAAAAAAAAAAGTTAAACAAAAAATGTTTCATATTTTAGATTCTTCAAAATAGCCAGTGTTTACCTTGATGATACTTTACACACTATTGGCATTATCTTAACCAGCTTCATGAGGTAGTCACGTGGGACGCTTTTCAATTAACAGCTATGCCTTGTCAAAAGTTAATTAGTGCAATTTCTTGCCTTCTTAATGTGTTTGAGATCAAATAGTAAATAATATAAATACAGTAAACAGCCCTATTCCACAACTGTAGTAATCCATATAATGTCAAGAACCACTTGGCTAAGTAAAGAGAAACGACATCCATTACTTTAAAACATGAAGTGACTTTTAATTGATAAAAATAAAGGAAAAACATGGAATTCGAAGCTATGTCCAAACTTTTGACCGGTACCGTATATATAAAATGTGCAATGTGTTGTTTTTTAACACGCAAAAGTTGTAATTGTTGGCAGATCGCTGCAGTAGAAGAAAAATGAAACACCTTAGGCAGCTGGGCCATAGAAGGTTCACGCTGCACGCTGCATGCTGCACACTACACGCTACACGCGTGTAAAGAAAAGTGGACAAACGTAGCATGACTTGCTCTGGGCCATAGAACGGCGTTCACGTTGCACGCTGCACACTGCACACTTCACGCGTGAAGCGTGAAATGAACATGCACACTTTTTTCTAGGCGTGAAGATGGAAATTCCAGTCAATGCATGCGGTCACCGCCGCGCCAGCCAATCAGAACGGGTCTAGGGAGATAACTCTATGCTTTCAGGGGGAAACTTCAGAAAAAATATAATTGAATGGTATAATTGAAAAATAGTTCTTCATCGGGATTGTCAAGCAGATTATAGAATGTTCGGTGAAATTCACCACGGGTTTCTCTCAGAAGGAAGTGTTCTCGGCTCCAAATTCTGTTCCTTTTTCTCTTCCTCTGTCTCAGCAGAATGAGGCAATCGTCGTCATCCGAAGAGTCCATATTGTTGGTTACTCGGTCAAAGTAGAACAGACGCAACACGTGAACATCCAAGCATGAAGTTTAATGGCCCAGGGTCCGGTTCTTCACGTGAACGTGTAGCGTGTAGCATGCAGCGTGCAGCGTGAACCTTCTATGGCCCAGCTGCCTTAGGACATGCTAGTAAAATATTAAATTTTGTGGTGGTTGCTCTGCATCAGATTTTGCTGCATCAGACCTCTCAACTGTTGATTGTTTTTCAATAACAGCAAGCCTTGCCATGTTTTGTTCCTTACAGGAAACATGGAGAGATCAAAGCACACTTTTTGTGAGCCACATACTGTTGAATTGGAACTAATCCCAAGTCACAACTGAAGCTGTGTGAATGAATAGTGAACTAACTGTGCCTCAGACATCCCATGCCATAGGCTTAATCTGAAGAATTTATAAGATCAGTCATAGAAAACACAAGGTTACTTGCTAATGTGAACGCTCGGTTGTGTGTGGGGGGGGGGGTTATAAATCCTTATGGCCATTTTCAGAATGGGCTTCTCTAGTCTTTTCTCTTGGTCATGCATTTATAGTGTTGCTTTATATCGGCTAATTTTTTTTTCTTCTCTTAGGCTTGTGTGAAAGATTTGCTCCCAAAGCTGGAGGCAGATCATTCTAACCAGACCAGTGAGCACATTGAAAGGCTCTTGTTTATTTATCACACACTGGTAGAGCACCGAAAAGGAGCCAAGATCACCAAGCCACAGTCTGTCTGTGAGGTACATATGTATGGATTTGTGTGTTCTGTTCTGTCTTATCTCATTTCCATTATCGTACACAAAGTTTAAGAAGTTGTTGTGTAAAAGTCTTATCTTTTGGTTTTTGCGCTTACAGTTTCTTCTCCAGCTGGTCTGTACTCGAGGTCTGTCATGCTCCTGCCACAGTTTACTGCTTCAAGTGATCTCCTCCTTTCTGCTAGTAGAGAACCTGTCCCAACCAGCGAGCATGATCCAAGAACTGGTGAAAAAGGTATGCATGCATGCATGTGTATACACAAAAAGACATATGCATACTCATAACATGATCACATCTGTGTGTATTTTTGGAAGTGGCCCAGTCACCTGATCTTTTTCTCTCATTGTTCTCTTAGGTCTTTACCAGTGGGATGGATCGGGATCTTATTTTGTCATTTGCCAAAGAAATGTTCAGCATGAAGCAATTTGAGCAGGTCAGTGTTGAAACAGAAGAAAATGTTCTGTTTTGTCGCTCTTGCTTTGAGCCTCAGTCTGTTCAGTAGTGAGCTTACAGTGTTGTAGCAATTCAGAGCAGTTGGATTCATTCAGTCAAAAAAAAAAATGGCATTACTGCATACTCAAAAAGAGGTTTGGAGTCTTTTGCTGATAGCCACGCCATCCTGTTCTAAATGTTTATACATTATGTACACTACCGTTCAAAAGTTTGGGGTCACCCAGACAATTTTGTGTTTTCCATGAAAAGTCACACTTTTATTTCCCACCATAAGTTGTAAAATGAATAGAAAATATAGTCAAGACATTTTTCTGGCCATTTTGAGCATTTAATCGACCCCACAAATGTGATGCTCCAGAAACTCAATCTGCTCAAAGGAAGGTCAGTTTTATAGCTTCTCTAAAGAGCTAAACTGTTTTCAGCTGTGCTAACATGATTGTACAAGGGTTTTCTAATCATCCATTAGCCTTCTGAGGCAATGAGCAAACACATTGTACCATTAGAACACTGGAGTGAGAGTTGCTGGAAATGGGCCTCTATACACCTATGGAGATATTGCACCAAAAACCAGACATTTGCAGCTAGAATAGTCATTTACCACATTAGCAATGTATAGAGTGTATTTCTGATTAGTTTAAAGTGATCTTCATTGAAAAGAACAGTGCTTTTCTTTCAAAAATAAGGACATTTCAAAGTGACCCCAAACTTTTGAATGGTAGTGTAAGTATGGAAGTATGCTGCCTGGCCAAAAAAAAAAAATCACCGTTTTGGATTTAAATAAGCAAATATTTGTTTGACTGGATAATTACTGCAGTGATTAATGTGTTTCACTTGGCAACAGTCCTTTTAACCCTAACTGATGCAGTGAGTAGTTTCTCATTTCTTAAACTACTGTATCTGAAGACGTATCCCTTGCTCATGGAAAAGATGTTAGTGTATTTCATAAGCGCCAAATTATTGACCTGCATCAAGAAAAGAAAACAACTAAGGAGATAGCTGAAATTACTGGAATTGGGTTAAAAACTATCCAACGCATTATTAAAACCTGGAAGGATAGTGGTGAGCCATCAACTTCGTGGAAGAAATCTGGTCAAATTTATTTTTTTTTTTGACTGACCATGATCAGAAATCTCAAACACTTTGTGAAGTTGAATCATAAAAATTGACAGTAGAATTCACGGCTATGTTTAATAGTGAAAGTTAAAGCACCTTGATATACGCACAATGCAACGAGAACTCTCAGGATTGGAACTAAAGAGCTGTATGGCCATAAGAAAACTACATTTTAGCGAAGTTAAGCTTCTATTTGCTAGGGAGCATAAAAATTGGACTCTGGAGCAATGGAAAAAGGTCATGTGGTCTGATTAGTCCAGATCTACTCTATTCCAGAGTGATGGACATGTTGGGGAAAGAAGGGAAGGGCATGAAGCAATGCACCCATCATGCATAGTGCAGCATTATGATCTGGGGTTGCTTCAGTTGTTCGGGTCTAGACTCAGAAATGTTATATGGCAATAAAAAGAAGTCAGCTGACTACCTGAATGTACTGAATGATCAGGTTCAGGAAGCATGAGGAATCATTTTCACACATGAATTGGCCTCAACAGAGTCCTGAACTTAACCCCACTGAAAGTCTTTGGGATGTGATGGAGAAGGCTTTGCAGAGTGGTTTCACTCTCCCATCGTCAAAACAAGATTTCTGTGAAAAATTAATGCAACTCTGGATGGAAATAAATGTTGTGATGTTGCATAAGGTTGTTGAAACAATGCCATGGTGAAGGCATGCTGTAATCAAAGCGAAAAGCGGCCCAACAAAATATTAGACAGCCCAATTTTTTTTTTTTTTGGCCAGGCAGTGTGTGTGTTATTTATGCCGCTTTTCCACTACCAACGCGGCTGAGTCAGGCTGAGCCGTGCCGTGCTGAGTCGAGCTGAGCGGGGCTGTTGGAGTTGCATTTCGACTACAACCGCGCTGAACCGTGCTGGCTGGAAGTGGGTGGACACATTGGGTGGAGTTAGCGAAAGTGGGTGGACGTCAGGTGATGTCGTTAAGCAGCGCAAACAGTGACATCAGTGAGCTTTTAAGCGGTAGTCTCACGACCCGAATAGTAAACAATAAACATGGAGGACATGGAGTCGTTAGTGTTGCTGGTCTTGGTGTTGTGGCTTGTTGTCACCGACAACGCCAACAGATACTGGCAAGAGCGTATAGATGAGGCGAGGCGCATAAGGCTTCAGAAATTCTCGTAATTCGTAATTATTCTTCTTCCGGGTTTGCGGTGTTTACAGATCCCAGCGTGCTCGCGGGGCGTGTGTGAGCATGTGAGGACACTCCTCCTCACCAGTCAGTGCACAGGGGAGTGTCTGCTCATGCCCCCAGCCTCACTCGGCTCGCTTTGGCTCGCTTCAGCCCCACTCCAAAACGGTGCGAGTTTTAGGGGCTAAGCAGGGCTGAAGCGAGCTGAGTCGTGCTGGTTTTTGGTAGTCGAAACGCGAGCTGTGTCGGGCTGAAGTGAGCTGAAGCGAGCTGAAGTGAGCTGAGGGTAGTGGAAAAGTACTTTTCTCAGCTTTACTAAAATCAATTCTAATCAAGTGGACATTATTTATACAGTAGTTTTTAAATGCAGACCCCTTGGTAAAACCTCACAAATCCTCAGGTGGGCTGGAGCTCCAAAGCTGACTGAACTTAAGAGTAACAGTCTTGTATGTTTGCCATGTGTATAAACGTCCGTCTCCTGTGGACATTGAGAAGCACATTTCATAAGGGTCTGGTAGGAATGTTTGCTCAGCAGTGTAGTTAAACCAGGAAGAGCCTGATTTTAGACATTTCAGAAGAATATAGTCCTGGATCTAAAGTGCATGTTGTTTTTTCCAGCTATTTCTGCCCAGTATGCTGCAGTTTGTGGAGCAGCTCTTCTCCAGTGAGGACTCGGTGAACAGAATGTTGGCTCTGGAGTTGCTGGTCAGGCTGATCCTAGTTAAAGCTCAGCCTCCTACTGATGGCTCAATGGCCTTCGAGAAATACCCACTGATCTTCACTGGGCAGTCTGGAGGGTAAGGCCAGGGCCTTCTGTGTAGAATGGTTTTATTTGCCTAAATTGTTTCTTTCAACCTTTAGAGCAGGGGCCATCCAAATGGTGGTCCAAATCAGGACTGTTGTCCCAGCAAAGTCAGATAACTCTACAATAAAGCATCCCAGTGCACATTTAAGTCTGTTTTCATTTAAAGATTTAAGATTGTAGCGTGTTATGTTCTTACAGGTTATATGGGGTGGACAAGGCGCAGATAGCATCCGTTCCTCAGCTCATCCTCTCTCTCGTAGTTGTCCCAGAGGATCAGTTACTATCAGATCTCTCTCAGATCTGGGCGGCCCTGGTGCTTCTGCCTCACCTCAGGCAAGAGCTTCACTCCCTCCCAAACACCTGTATCAGTGTGTGCGTGCTTGTGTTTTCTGTATTTATGCTAAAGTGAATGTGGTTTTGCAGGCCCCTGGAGGCAGCAAGTGTGGTTCCTCCTGTCACAGCCCTGTTAAACCGACTCTTACATGAGGTTCACAGTGAAAAACTTGGAAGAGGTCAGTGTTGTAAAAAGTGCTTAGTAGATATTGTATATCACGTCTCAGCAGTTTTTCTCTGCGTTTTTGTTCTGATACTTTCGAATAACAGCATGTTCTGAAGTGTTTTTTTTTCTTTTCCTTTTTCTGTTGTGTGTCAGCTAGTGGATACGGTTTGTAATATGTTAATGAATGACACTTTGCAATTTTTTTTTTTTTTACGAGTTCATGTTCTTACTCGGGTTATAGCAGCTGTAAACACTCCTTCCCTCACCAGCCACACTTACAATCTCCTCTAAGTCCATCCCCGACATGTGTTTTTATCTGCTTAGTATTAGCCAGTGAATGAGTTATGATAACAGAACTGATAATATATTAGAATGAGCACATTAATACAGTATGAACCTGTGATTAGAAAGTATAGCCTGAACTATAAGAACCACACTACTATTAATCAAATATACATGCACTGAGAAGCTCCGGTTGAAATTATAGATTCTCTGAGGTGACTGGCATAGTACTATTTACTGAGGGGCGTAGTATAGTTACCGGTGTCTCTCAGTGCATCGTATATTTGATTTTCTATCCACATTCAATGGATATAAGCAATGGTGCACGCTGATTGGCTACTCTGCTACTAGGCTATCAGCTCCTATACCGTGAGTAGAGAAAAACAAAATGGCGGTGTGTGTTGCTGAACCAACTGAGTACAAAATAAAAACTATTTGAAAACAAAACCCCAAAAATACAAAAAAGTAACAAAATAATATGAAATAAAAGTATTTGAGGGTAAGAACGTATCTTTTTTTTTTTTCAAGAATTATTATTTTAGCATTTTTCACAAATTGCTACTGTCATTTCACCAGTTTGTTTACATTTTAAGCGGAAATGATTTTGTCGGACATCTTGTATAAAGTTTTCGTCTCATCATCTTCCGCTTATCCGGGGCCGGGTCGCGGAGGCAGCAGTCTGAGCATGGAAGCCCAAACTTCCCTTTCCCCAGACACCTCGGCCAGCTCCTTGGGAAGAACACCGAGGCATTCCCAGGCCAGCCGAGAGACATAGTCCCTCCAGCGTGTCCTGGGTCTTACCCGGGGCCTCCTCCCGGGGGGACATGCCTGGAACACCTCCCCAGGGAGGCATCCAGGAGGCATCCGAAAGAGATGCCCGAGCCACCTCAGCTGATTCCTCTCGATGTGGAGGAGCAGCGGCTCTACTCCGAGCTCCTCCCGAGTGACTGTGCTTCTCACCCTATCTCTAAGGGAGCGCCCAGCCACCCTGCGAAGGAAACTGATTTCGGCCGCTTGTATCCGCGATCTTGTTCTTTTGGTCATTACCCAAAGCTCATGACCATAGGTGAGAGTCGGAATGTAGCTCAACCGGTAAATCGAGAGCTTCGCCTTTTGGCTCAGCTCTTTCTTCACCAAGACGGACCAGTAAAGTGACCGCATCACTGCGGAGGCCGCACCGATCCGCCTGTCGATCTCGCACTCTATCCTTCCCTCACTCGTGAACAAGATCCCGAGATACTTAAACTCCTCCACTTGAGGCAGGACTTCTCCACCAACCTGGAGAGGGCAAGCCACCCTTTTCTGGTCAAGAACCATGGCCTCTGACTTGGAGGTGTTGATTCTCATCCCAGCCGTTTCACACTCAACTGCAAACCGCCCCAGTGCATGCTGAAGGTCCTGGTTTGAAGAAGCCAACAGGACAACATCATCCGCGAAAAGCAGAGATGAAATCCTGTGGTTCCCATACAGGATTCCTTCCAGCCCCTGGCTGCGCCTAGAAATTCTGTCCATAAAGATCATGAACAGAACTGGTGACAAAGGGTAGTCCTGCCAGAGTCCAACATGCAATGGGAACAGGTCTGACTTACTGCCAGCAATGCGAACCAGACTCCTGCTCCGTTCGTACAGGGACCAGACAGCCCTTAGCAAAGAGCCCCGAACCCCATACTCCCGAAGCACCCCCCACAGAATACCACGAGGGACACGGTTGAATGCCTTCTCCAAATCCACAAAGCGCATGTGGACTGGTTGGGCAAACTCCCATGAACCCTCGAGCACCCTATGAAGGGTATAGAGCTGGTCCAGTGTTCTGCGACCAGGACGAAAACCGCATTGTTCCTCCTGGATCCGAGGTTTGACTATTGGCCGAATTCTCCTCTCCAGTACCCTAGAGTAAACCTTCCCTGGGAGGCTGAGAAGTGTGATTCCCCTATAATTGGAGCACACTCTCCGGTCCCCTTTCTTAAAAAGAGGGACCACCACCCCGGTCTGCCACTCCAGAGGCACTGTCCCCGACCGCCACACGATGTTGCAGAGGCGTGTCAGCTAAGACAGCCCCACAACATCCAGAGACTTGAGATACTCGGGGCGGATCTCATCCACCCCCGGTGCCTTGCCACCGAGGAGCTTGCTAACCACCTCAGTGACTTCGACAAGTCCACCTCTGAGTCATCAGCCTCCGCTTCCTCAATGGAAGACGTGACCGTGGGATTGAGGAGATCCTCGAAGTATTCCTTCCACCGCCCGACAATGTCCCCAGTCGAGGTCAACAGCTCCCCACCCGCACTGTAAACAGTGTTGGCAGAGTACTGCTTCCCCCTCCTGAGGCGCCGGACGGTTTGCCAGAATTTCTTCGAGGCCGACCGATAGTCCTCCTCCATGGCCTCACTGAACTCCTCCCAATTCCGAGTTTTTGCCTCCGCAACTGCCCGAGCTGTGGCACGCCTGACCTGCCGATACCCATTAGCTGCCTCAGGAGTCCCGGAGGCCAACATGGCCCGATAGGACTCCTTCAGCTTGACGGCATCCCTTACTTCCGGTGTCCACCACCAGGTTCAGGGATTGCCACCATGACAGGCACCGGAGACCTTGCGGCCACAGCTCTGAACAGCTGCGTCGACAATGGAGGCAGAGAACATGGTCCACTCAGACTCAATGTCCCCCGCCTCCCTTGGAAGCTGGGAGAAGCTCTCCCGGAGGTGGGAGTTAAAGACCTCCCCGACAAAGTGCTCGGCCAGATGTTCCCAGCAGACCCTCACCATACGTTTGGGCCTGCCAGGTCTGTCCGGCTTCCTCCTCCGCCAGCGGATCCAACTCACCACCAGGTGGTGATCAGTTGACAGCTCAGCCCCTCTCTTCACCCGAGTGTCCAAGACATGGGGCCGGAGATCTAATGAAACGACAACAAAGTTGATCATCGACCTCCGACCTAAGGTGTCCTGGTGCCACGTGCACTTATGGACACCCCTATGCTCGAACATGGTGTTCGTTATGGACAAACCATTACTAGCACAGAAGTCCAATAACAAAACACCACTTGGGTTCAGATCGGGGAGGCCCTTCCTCCCAATCACGCCCCTCCAGGTGTCACTGTCGTCGCCCACGTGAGCGTTGAAGTCCCCCAGTAGAACAATGGAGTCCCCAGTCTGAGCACCTCTCAGTACCCCTCCCAGGGACTTCCAGAAGGCCGGATACTCTATACTGCTATTCGGCCCGTAGGCACAAACAACAGCAAGAGCCCTCTCCCCGATCCTAAGCTGCAGAGAGGCGACCCTCTCGTTCACTGGGGTAAACTCCAACACATGGCGGCTGAGCAGGGGAGCTATAAGCAAGCCCACACCAGCCCACCGCCATTCACCATGGGCAACTCCAGAGAAGTGCAGAGTCCAGCCCCTCTTGAGGAGCTGGGTTCCAGAGCCCAAGCTGTGTGTGGAGGTGAGCCCGACTATCTCTAGCCGGTACCTCTCAACCTCCCGCACAAGCTCAGACTCTTTCCCCCCCCAGCGAAGTGACATTCCATGTCCCAACAGCTAGCTGCTGTGTTCAGGGATCAGGTCGTCGAGGCCCCTGCCTTCGACTGCTGCCCAATCCACATTGCACCAGCCCCCTACGGCTACCTCCGTGGGTGGTGAACCCACAGGAGGTCGGGCCCACGTCACCACTTCAGGCTAAGCCCGGCCAGGCCCCGTGGGCAAAGGCCCAGCCACCAAGCACTCACATACGAGCCCCAACCTCGGGCCTGGCTCCAGGGTGGGGCCCCGGCTGCGCCATACCGGGCGATGTCACGGTCCTTGATTGTTATCCATAAGGGGTTTTGGTGAACTGCTCTTAGTCTGGCCTGTCACCTAGGACCTGTCTGCCTTGGGAGACCCTAACAGGGGCGTAATGCCCCCGACAACATAGCTCCTAGGATCATTCAAGCACACAAACCCCTCCACCACAATAAGGTGGCAGTTCTAGGAGGGGTAGAATAAAGTTTTTATTTATCAAATTTACAAAAAAAAGAAGCTCTGTTTCTCAAAATCCAGTGAATGTGGATAGAATAAAACAGTTATTCCACTCAATCTTGTCATCCATGGCTTATAGCCAACTCGGTGCTACGCACCTCAGCTCATATACGACTTGACTTCATGGAATAACTTAAATATGCCACATCAAAAATTTCCAAAGTAAGTGTTAACTACAAAGAATTAGAAATAAGCCTGAAAAAAAAATATAGGTCTAACTCTGCATTGTTAGGCATGATCATAACGTAGCTCTACACACACACAAATGCTCGCAGAGCCACAGCTGTGACTCGAATCAGCCATAAAGCTTGAAATTGTGACATCAATTCATGGTATATCCTGAATATACCATGACCTGACTCAAACCATATCCATTTTTTCCCCCCATTTTTGACGTCATGAGATACATTGCTTAATCAGTGGTGAAACTATTTTGTATCACGTGAGACATCCTTGGCCAATCCCTGCACGGGAATTTTTTGATGAGGGATATATTATCCACTGTATATCCATGGTGTGTGCGCGCGTGTGTATGGCTTTTTAATCCTCTCTCGGTTTAGTCCATACAGTAAGCAGCTTTTTATGCTGCACTTTGTAGTATAGTTGACAAATGAATGTGATTTTTATATTAAAGGGCATTTGAATTAATTGATTAAAAGAAGCAGTGACCGCGAATTGTCCATGTGAAAACAATCTTGATTTTATTGATTAATTGTTGCAGCCCTCAACCATGATGCAGTGTTTTTCTCATTACCTTATTTTGTCTCCTCAGGAGGGCTTTTTGTGGCACGACAGGCTCTAACCACATTGCTGAGCTTTAAGGAAACTGCACTGGTGTTGTCTCTGCTCCTGGATGAGCTTGTCCGCTGTGTTCTAGAGTAAGTGCACATAGTTTTTGCTCAAATGACAAAAAAAATTCTATGTTGCTAATTAGCACTGTAGTAAATGAGTTGCTTGTGGTTTTATGCAGGAAGTTTCCCACTGATCTTTCTGCATTGCTGCTGGCTGACCTGTACTACACCAGACTGTCCCTCAACGGCTGCTCTGCCCAGCTGTCCCACAACTCACTACTGGAGATATATCAAATGTTGCATACCAATTGTTCTTCTAACATCTCAAAGGTAGCGTTGCTGTTCATGGATGCAAAATCTCACAAATTTGTTTTGTCTTTTGATTGTAATTGTAAATTAAGTTGAATGTCTTCAAAGGTCTGGATTTTTTCCCCCCCGCTTTAGATTCGCCTTCTGACACTGAGAATTATGTCCCACTTTGAGGCAGAGCTTCCAAAAACACCAGAGGTAGTGTTTAATTTGTAATAATTGTGATAATTGTATTAAGGAAATGCAGTTGTTTTTGGTCATTATGTAAAATATACCGTATGTATAGTTTCACTTCATTCTCTGGGTATCGTAAGCATTCATTTCTATGAATTTTGTCTAGAATAAAGCAGTAACATGCTGTCGTCCAGAAGTGTTTTATTTCTCTTGTACCACACCAACATGCCACAAATTCAATGGTTTTTACTTGTTTATGGTTATATTTAATGCTGGTTTGTCTACAAAACAAGTTAGTTGATTTTATCACAGATCCCCAACCCTGGTCTTGAAGAATCCCTTGTCTTGCACAGATTCATTTTCCCTGCTTTTAACACATTTAATTCAACTAATCTGCTCATTATCAGTCCTTTCTGTTGAATCAGGTGTTTTTGAAAAATCAGCTTTGTTTATGCGGCACTTCTGTCATACAGAAATTATAACATACTAAATAAAACAAGTGCATTAAAGCTAGACAGCTTTTCGATTTCATAAAATTGGTGAAATTTAGTTCCTGCTGAAATTTGGTCATATGTTTATTTCTGTAATATCTCACAAAATATCAGGCCATTCTGTGGCTGGGAAGTTATTTAATTTGAAGGGATTTCCTAGCAAATAATGTGCATGAAATCACTCGCTTCATGCAGTCAAGCAGACAGAGGAAGTCCGTCTGCGCATGCACAGGTTTACCTTGACTGTGCACTGACTGTTCCATCATTCTATTGGTAAATGAACAGTTGATCCCACCGAGGTGCTTGCTGACCGCCGATATTTATTAGTTTGGTCCTGCGTTTCCTTTCCTTCGCAACATAACATCTTTTCTTCTCGCTTTCCGTTACTATAGTCGGTCTTTCACATTTCATTTGCACGCTCATGACCTCCATTTTTCTCTCCTGTTTCAAATTTGTATCCCACAATACTTTACGTGAACGGGGAAAGCCCAGCATGTCATGCATGATGTAGTATCTTGAATTGGGTCATGGTGTAGCTGGAAAAAATGGCAGAGAATTTAGGGCCATGTGGCCCTAAATTTATTAATTGTTCTGTTAAAAAAACCTAATAAAATTGGAAGTCCGTGATTCGAATTTGGTAGCTTTTGGTCCACCTAAACAAAAATAATTGGGTATCTGAAAATTATTTTTATGACCTACACTTGAGAAATCTGAAAGGCGGTCTACCTTTTAATATAAACCTGTGATTTGAATCACAGGTAATCAATACCTTCTGACCAATTTGATTCGAGAATTTATCAGCACTGCTATAATCAGCAAAAGGTTTTATAGATAAATGCTTATGTTTGCAGGGGGAGGGCAGCTCAAACACACAGACGGTGTTCGCAAGCTGCTTGCAGGCTGAGCAAGTACCAGCCACAGTGCAGGATTACAGAGAGAAGCTGCTGCATTTATGCAAATTACGCCATGATCTGGTGCAGTCCTGCCTCCCCAAAGGGCCTTTCCACCTGGTATACAACATGTCTGTTTTGATTAGACTTGCACATTAAACAGGAGCATTTTAGAGATACTAGTATTGATGTGTGTATTTTCACAGCTTCCACTGCGGTACCTCATCGCAATGCTGTTTATTAATTTCAGACCTTTGTGGGATGCTGTCATTGAGCTTATTGCGTAAGTGTGGCACCAAAACTTCAGAACAAAGCCTTTTCTAGCTGCTGTGCTGTTTTTTTCCTTTTTTTTTTCTTTTGTTTTTGCACTTTGATATATCCCCCCCCTTTTTTTCCCCTTTCCCATTTTAGGTCTCATGCCAGAGACATGGACAACAGAGAGTTCTGGAAGGTTTACTATGAACATTTAGAGATGGTTGGTGAGCTGGCAGGTGGGCTCTTTTTTCATCTAACGATCAATTAAATAGTAGATACAGTATGTGAATGGCTGAATTGTCGTGAGAGGCTGATTTTTGATTATATAGACTGGGGCGGCACGGTGGTGTAGTGGTTAGCGCTGTCGCCTCACAGCAAGAAGGTCTGGGTTCGAGCCCCGTGGCTGGCGAGGGCCTTTCTGTGCGGAGTTTGCATGTTCTCCCCGTGTCCGCGTGGGTTTCCTCCGGGTGCTCCGGTTTCCCTACAGTCCAAAGACATGCAGGTTAGGTTAATTGGTGACTCAATTGACCGTAGGTATGAATGGTTGTCTGTGTCTATGTGTCGGCCCTGTGATGACCTGGCGACTTGTCCAGAGTGTACCCCGCCTTTCGCCCGTAGTCAGCTGGGATAGGCTCCAGCTTGCCTGCGACCCTGTAGAACAGGATAAAGTGGCTAGAGAGAGACTGGTGCGTGCTGTTGTAGGAAAGTAACACAGCCTGGTGGATGTGATGGATCCCAGTGCAAACAAATTCATTTTCCCTGAAATTGATTATTTTTCTATAACAGCATGACCCGTAGTGTGTTGTTTCTCTTCTGCTACAACAATTTGCCAATAAATGCAATCTTTAATTTATTAATGAATGACACATTGAACTTAAGTCTTTACTTAATTGCATTTAATGGTATGAAAACAAGTTGGATCCTAATATCACTTAACAGTTTATGAAGCAAAAATATGCAGCTTGTCATGTTACTAAGAAACCTGAAAATGCAAAATGATCTTTCCTGAAGACTCTTGAATGGCAAAATACTTAGAGACTGTTACAAAGTGCAGATCTTTTTAGATTCTTGCCATAAATGTTTCCTAAATGTCTCCTAAGAGAACTTCATATCAACAATTAGATTTTCTTTGTTAAATAACAGCTGTTTATAAATCTTCTAATTATTAACTTTGGATTATGTTAAGGAATTGCCGTACAAGCTCATGTGTATGAGCTGTTGCTATAGAAACTATACAGACAAAAAAAAAATGCATTTTTTGGTCTCAGAGAAAGAGCTTCAGCAGGAGGAGGAGGATGATGAAGGTGAAGATCAGGATGAAGGTTCAGGGATGATGCTGGTTTCGGGGACAGATGTGATCAGCAGCGGGGATGTTGGCGTTCTGTTTCTGGAGCAACTGGAGCAGGCAGACAGTGTTAGTGATCGCACAGACTTCACTAACTTTCGTAGCCTGCTGTGGAGAGCCATGTGCCAGTTCCCTGACAGAGTGGAACCACGAAGCCGAGAGCTCAGCCCACTGCTGCTGCGCTTCATCAGGTGTGTGTGTGTGCGTTTGCACATTTGGTTATGTGAGTATGCTGGATTAAAAAAAAAAAACGCAATTAAATTCCTGAATGTGGTCAACCATTCAACATCCTCCTGATGACTGACACTTGTCTTGGTTCACTGATAGGAATGAGTTCTATCCAGCTGACCTGCTAGTGGCTCCAGTTCAGAATCTGATGAAAAGGATCCGCTCTTCCACACAACTCTCATCTGAGACTGAAAAGGAGGACGTGACGATGAGAGAGATGGAGGAAGAAGAAGTAGAAGAAGTGGAGGAAGAGTCCCAACAAGCTGAGAAAAAAATGCCAAGGAGAGCTGCAGCCAAGTAAGAAATATGACTTGTTCTGATACACACTAATGCATTCATTTCGTCTATAGCAACTACATGTATTTAATAAATAGGGAATTTAAGCATCAAAGACGGTTTCATTGTGTTCATTAGACTATTATATGTTATCCACTGTTATCCAAAGTATCTTACAATTGAAGGTTAAAGGTTTTGCACAAGGGCACAAAATGGCAGCCTGCATGGTGTGGGATTTGTCTTATCAACCTACTGACTCTCCTAAATATTGACCCTCAGTGCACAGTATTTTAAACAGTTTCCTCAATTTCCTGAAACTATGTTGTGTGTTGTTCCTTGTGACGTTAGGTAAATAATGGGGAAGCTCTTGCTTGTTTCTCGTTTCAAGATCTCGCCATGATATCGCAAAATATTCTATCCACGTTCACAGGATATGAGCAATCGCACGCTCTGATTGGCTACTCTACTGCTAGGATATTAGCTCCTATACCGTGAGTAGAGAAAACCAAAATGGCAGAGAGTGTTGCTGAACCAACTGGAGATTAAATAAAAACTCGACTTGAAAACAAAACCCCCAAAAATAAAAAAAAAGCAACAAAATATGGAACAAAAGTATTTGATGGTAAGAATGTATCTTTTTAAAAATTTTTCAAGAATTAATGTTATAGCATTTTTCACAAATTGCTGCTGTCATTTTGCTGGTTTGTTTACATTCTAAGCAGAAATTATTTTGTCGAATGTTTCGTACAAAGTTTTTATCCCCAGCTGGCCGAAAGGCCCGAAGGGGGATCATGTCGTGGCTATGTCCAGCCGTCTGTCTGTCCCGGGAACGGTGCTCACCTTCTGAAATCAACTCCTCTCACAATTTTTGGAGGAATTTCACAAACCTTGACAGGATTCTTTGTTATATGTCGGTAATACGCATATTGCAATTTCGTTCAATTCAGTTACATTTTACCAGAGTTATGGCTCTTGATTACCAAACTTGTACTTTGACAGTTTCATGAGGGTGTATTAAGCACTTGTAGCATAGATATAGTTGCCAGCGGGGGATATTGTGCTCTCAGAGCACTCTTATTTCTCAAATTTGCAAAAAATTAAAAATCCAGTGTATGTTCAAGTTCAAACTGTTTGTCATATGCACAGTAAGACATGTCCTCTTGCACAATGAAATTCTTAGTTTGCTGTCCACCATGAATGACAAATACAAATAAATAAATAGGCGGAAGAAATAATACAAAGTAAAGGCAATGTAGTACAAAATAAAAGCAAAAAAAACAGTATAGTACAAAAAGGTAAATGTAGTGGAAAATGGGCAGTATAATACAAAAATAAGGCAATGATTGGATGTAGCAGTAATGTGCAAACAGATGTAAACGGTCAAGGACAGTGTAACAAGTGTTCTAGGTGGATGGAGCACAGAAGCACGACAGGCCAGAACTGAGTTCTCAAAGACTCTTTTTACTGAAGCTTTTCAGCTTTAAACTACACAAACACACACGCACACAAGCATCCAGGTTGGGGAAGAGTTCCCTTCCTCTGCTCTCCCTCTCCTCTTATAGGGCGCGGTCACTGGGGAAGACACACAAACACAGGTTAATTCCCGTCAGGTGCAGTGATTCCGCCACTTACCTTCCCTGACTCCGCCCTCCATTCACAGACCGACACTTGACCACGCCCCCACTGCCACATGCCCCCGCCGCCACATACCCCCACTGCCCGACTCAGGCCGGGGAGCCGTCCGGCCTGCAGCTGACACCCACCCTACCCCACCCCCGACGGGAGAGGAAGTCCGCCACAACCATCTGCGCCCCCGGCCTGTGGACCACCTCAAACTTAAACGGCTGGAGTGCCAGATACCAACGGGTGATCCACGTGTTGGCATCCTTCATGCGGTGGAGCCACTGCAGGGGCGCGTGGTCCGACCAGAGGGTGAAAGGGCGCCCCAGCAGGTAGTAGCGGAGGGCGAGGACCGCCCACTTGACGGCGAGGCATTCCTTCTCTATGGTGCTGTACCTGCCCTCGTGCACTGACAGCTTGCGGCTGATGTACAGCACTGGATGGTCCTCCCCCTCCACCTCCTGGAACAGAACAGCCCCCAGCCCTCTGTCCGATGCGTCCATCTGTAAAACAAAGGGGAGAGAAAAGTCAAGGGAGTGTAACAGTGGCCCCCCACACAGTGCAGCCTTTACCTTAGAGAAAGCCTGCTGGCATTGCTCCATCCACTGGACTGGATCTGGTGCCCCCTTTTTAGTCAGATCAGTCAGCGGGTTGGTGACATCCGAATAATTAGGTATAAACCTACGATAGCCAGCCAGCCAGCCAGCCCCAGGAACTGTCTCACCCCCTTTTTGGTCTTGGGCCTCGGGCAGGCCGCAATCGCTGCTGTCTTATTGATTTGGGGACGCACCTGCCCATTGCCCAAGTGGAAGCCCACCCGCCCATCGCACACTTCTTCAGGTTGGCTGTGAGACCCGCTCGCCTCAGCGACCCTAGGACGGCCCTCAGGTGTTTTAGGTGCCACGGCCAGTCATTACTATAAATAATAATGTTGTCCAGGTATGCGGCCGCATAGGTGGCGTGGGGGCGGAGGACCCTATCCATAAGCCTCTGGAACGTAGCGGGCGCCCCAAACAGCCCAAAAGGAAGTGCGAGGAACTGGTGTAAGCCAAACGGTGTGGAAAAGGCCGTTTTCTCTCGGGATAGTGGAGTCAAGTGGATCTGCCGATATCCCTTTGTCAAATCCAGTGTCGAATAAAAATGAGCCATGCCTAGTCGATCGAGCAACTCGTCAGTACGAGGCATTGGGTACGCGTCAAATTTAGACACCATGTTGACTTTCCTGTAGTCCACACAGAACCGGACCGACCCGTCGGCCTTGGGAACCAAGACCACCGGGCTGCTCCAGTCACTGTGGGACTCCTCGATGATGCCCATTTCGAGCATGGCCTCGAGTTCTTCCCGAACCACCTTTTTCTTGTATTTGGGCAGTCTGTAAGGGTGACTGCGCACTACTACCCCCGGGGGCGTCTCAATGTGGTGTTCTATGAGGTGGGTGCGGCCGGGCAGGGGTGAGAACACGTCAGAAAATCCTGTTTGCAAGTGGGCGACCTCCGCGGGCTGGGTCGGGGAGAGGTGGGCTCCACAGGGGACCGGAGCGGTGGGTGATGCCGATTTTCCCTTTTGACCTCCAGCCCCAGCTCCGCCTTCTCTGGAACCACCGACACCAGCGCCATGGGGACCTCCTCGCTCCAACGTTTTAACAGATTGAGGTGGTATATCTGTAACGCCCCCCCCCTGTCCATTCACCTCACCTCATAGTTGACGTCCCCGACTCGCCGTGTGACCTCAAAGGGTCCTTGCCACCTGGTGATTAATTTAGAGCTATACGTGGGCAATAACACGAGTACTTTGTCTCCCGGTGTGAATTCCCTAAGGTGCGTGCCCCTGTCGTACAGACGGACTTGACGTTCTTGGGCCTGCTGCAAATTCTCCAGGGTTAGGTGCATGAGGGTGTGGAATTTGGCGCGCAGGTCAATAACGTATTGAATTTCGTTTTTACTGGTTGAAGGTCCCTCCTCCCAATTTTCCAGTAGCACATCCAAAATGCCATGTGGCTTGCGCCCGTATAGTAATTCAAACGGGGAGAACCCTGTGGAGGCTTGTGGGACCTCTCGCACTGTGAATAACAGGGGTTCAAGCCATTTATCCCAGTGGCATGCGTCCTCGCTTACGAATTTTTTAATTATGTTTTTGAGGGTGCGATTAAACTGTTCGACTAAGCCATCCGTTTGTGGGTGATAAATGCTGGTGCGGATCGGCTTAATTCCCAGTAACCCATACAGTTCGCGCAGTGTACATGACATAAACGTGTAGTGCCTTGATCAGTCAGAATCTCTTTGGGGATTCCGACCTGGGAGATAATGCGGAAGAGTGCTTCAGCAATGCTGCGTGCTGAGATATTGCGAAGAGGCACTGCTTCTGGATATCGTGTTGCATAGTCCACCAGAACTAAAATAAAGCGATATCCTCGTGTTGACTGATCTAATGGCCCGACGAGATCCATCCCAATTCTTTTGAACGGGGTCTCGATTAATGGCAGAGGGCACAAAGGCGCTTTTGGAATGGCCGCTGGATTTACTAACTGGCATTCGCGGCATGCTGTACACCACCTACGGACATCGCCGCAAATCCCTGGCCAATAGAACCGGGCCATTATTCGGGCTAGTGTCTTATCCTGCCCTAAGTGTCCAGCCATGGGATTAAAGTGAGCCGCCTGGAATACCAATTCCCGGTGGCTCTTTGGGATTAAAAGTTGGGTTATTTGTTCCTTAGTCTGAGTGTCCTGCGTCACTCAGTATAATCTATCCTTAATAACGGAAAAATAGGGGAAGGACGGGGTGGCATTTGGCTGGAGCATTTGACCATTGAATGCATGCCGCAGAGATTCGTCTCGCGATTGCTCTAACGGGAAATCCGCGAGGGATTCCCCGAGAGAGGGAGGAGGAGCCTGCTGCTCCTCACTCTGACGTGGTGATGACGTAGACGGCTCTGTGACAGCTGCTCCCGCCAATGCCACTCCGGGACCTCCCCCTGCTGAACTACGGCAGGACCCACTCTTCACTGAGTGCGACATTAAATCCTGAAATCCCGGCCAATCAGTCCCCAAAATTATCGAGTGGGTAAGGCGAGGATTAACCGCCGCCTGTACTCTAAATTTCTCCCTTCGAAACAGAATGTGGACCGACACTAAAGGGTAGTTGTGAACATCCCCGTGCACACACAACACCTTCACCAACTGTGCTCTTCCCAATGCCTCGTCTTGCACCAGGCTTTGGTGGATTGAGGTCTGATTACACCCGGAGTCCACCAAAGCCTGATACGTATCCCCTTGGATACTCACCAGTATGCGATACGCTCCGGCCCGATCGAGGGTGGTCCCCGGCGCGTCGGGGATCCGGACCACTGTGCCCACCTCCATCGCCGAGCACTGATGCTGGAGGTGCCCCGGCTTCCCGCAGTGCCAGCACACCGGCCCAGGCTCTCTCTCTCTGCACCGGTGTTCCGGATATCACTCACCTGAGGGGGGGAAAGACACAGACACGGAAGTAGGAAACGGTAGGACCCCGCGGATGCGGCTGGCCGGCCTCTGCGGTGGGGGAATGGGGCGAGGAACAGAGGGAGAGGGGAGAAGGGGAGACACGCTGTCCTGCCGTTGGAACGGCTGCCATATGGTCCTCCGCCAGCTCAATGGCCTGATCCAGCGATGCCGGGCGATGGCACTGGACCCACTCCGCGGTTCCTTCCGGAAGTCGAGCGACGAACTGCTCCAGCGCCACCAGACCAATGATTCCCTTGGCGTTGCGGTTGTCGGCCGTCAGCCACTGGCGGCAGGCGTCCTGGAGTTGCTGGCCAAACGCGAACGGCTGGCCGACCTCCTCCAGGCATAGCGTGCAGAAGCGCTGCCGCTGCTGCTCCGGGGTGCGACCCACGCGCTGGAGGACAGCCCTGCGGAGGTCCGCGTAGACCAGCCGGCTGTCGGCGGGGAGCTGTAGCGCGGCCAGCTGCGCCTTGTCTGTGAGCAGGGGGAGGAGGAGCGCCATGCGCTGTTCCACCAGCCAACCCCACGCCTCTGCTGCCTGCTCAAAGAGAGCGAGGAAGGCCTCAGGGTTGTCATGCGGGCCCATCTTCGTTAGGGTGAGGTGGGAAGGGCCCGCTGCGGTGGAGGTGGTGGACCCCACCGACGCGAGTAGGTGCTGGAACGCCTGGCGATATTCCTGCTGCGCCAGCACCAGGGCCTCGAACCTTTGCTCCTGTTCCTCCCAGCGGGCGACCAGCGCCTGGTGCTGGCTCTGTTGGGCCATGGCGAGGGCATGGATCAGGTCCTTGAAGGGGGAGGACTCCATGGGGCTGTTCTCTTCTGCGCTCCGTCCCGGGTTTCGGCACCACTGTAACAAGTGTTGTAGGTGGGTGGAGCACAGAAGCACGGCAGGCCAGAACTGAGTTCTCAAAGACTTTTTACTGAAGCTTTTCAGCTTTAAACTACACAAACGCACACAAGCATCCGGGTTGGGGAAGAGCTCCCTTCCTCTGCTCTCCCTCTTCTCTTATAGGGCGCGGTCACTGGGGAAGACACACAAACACAGGTTAATTCCCGTCATGTGCAGTGACTCCGCCCTCCATTCACAGACCGACGCTTGACCACACCCCCGCTGCCACAGACAGTTTACAGGGAGGTAGTCCATGCTTATAGACTCCTGTCAGCTGTTCAGGAGTCTGATGGCGGTGGGAAAGAAAGAGTTCTTTAGTCTTGACAGTCTTACATTTCACACTTCTGTACCTCCGGCCTGAGGGTAGAGGTGTGAACAGTCCATGCTGAGGGTGGGTGGGGTCTTTGAGGATGGATAGAATAAATGTGGATAGAATAAAACAGTTATTCCACTCAACCTCATCGTATGTGGCTTGGAGCCAACTCGGTGCTACGCGCCTCATCGGCTATCAGCTCATGTACGACTCCATTTCGTGGACTAACTGTTAAATATTGGATATTGGTTCAGTCTCTTGCATTCACCTTGCCAATGGAACTACTTCCACTGTTGACTGGGTTTGTTGAGGGATTCACCTGGAAGTCCCACCGAGTTGTGTGTTAGCAAATATTCTGATTTGATTTCTAGCCAACGATGCCTGATATCTCAGTATCCAAGATACAGATAATGTCACAATACACAGATGAACATGGTTGCTATTTATTTCTGTTTCAATGCAAATTACGCTCTTTTGCAGACAACTCATTGCACATCTTAAGGTCTTCTCCAAGTTCACTAATCCCAAAGCTTTATACATGGAGCCTGAATTACAGGAGCTGTACACACAGGTGAGGGTCGTTCTCCACCCCCACACACACACATCAACAAATGGCTCTTTTATTGGGTGCACATGCAGATATATGACACCATAATTTCTCCCCTTTAGCTCCTGTGCCATAAGGACCAGCAAATTCAGAGGGCAGCTCTGGACTGTTTGATGACTTATAAAAATCCAAGCATTCTTCCATACAAGTAGGTTTACTTCTTATTCTGCCTACTCATTCTGTCTTTCATCACTTTTTTAATTGCTGTTGATGCAGTAATTACGGTAATGAACGCTGTAATAGATACCGTGACAGATTTGTAATGGATACCATAGGTGGGTGTATGAAGAAAGTCCTTTATATTCGGAGCAAATGCTGATGATATCTGTGAGTAAGCCTCATGTTTCTGTCCTCACTGAGAAAGGTCGTATGCACTCATTGCTCCAGGAGTCTGACAATTGTAAAAGCCTTACTGTTAGCCACGTTTGCTCCCTTATAGGATTTATTTCCCAACCTCAAATACTCTTGTTATCAGCTTTGAGGAATAAGTAAGAGTAGGTGACTCTCACTGAGCTATATTGGAGGCTTTAGCAGTGCCAAAGGGATGTGATTTCAGCAAGGACTTTTGTGTTTTTGCTTCCTTTGTTTAAAAATGGTGCTTTTAAGTTTGTTTGTTGGGTTTTTTTTGCAACAATTTTTTTCCAGAGAGAATCTGGAGAGACTGCTAGACGACAAGCATTTCAAAGATGAGATTGTTCACTTCAACATCTCTGAGGAGGGAAAAGTGGTGCTGGATATCCACCGGCCCCAACTTATCCCCATTCTCATGAGGTGCGTAGGAGATGTCCCACTTTTTAATTCAATATTCTGTTAAATCATCTGTTGTTAATGGGGTCTGTGGGTTGTCGTTGTGTAGGATCTTGTACGGGCGGATGCGCACTAAAGTTGGTAATAAGTTCCAGGGCAAAGCTGCCACTGCATCACGTTCTTCCATCGTGCTGCGCTTCTTGGCAGGTTGCCAGCCAGAAGAGCTGGCTATGTTCATTGACCTGCTCCTGGAACCTGTGCGTCATCACAGCCAAGGTACATGCATGCACAATACAGATATTTAAATATAATAATAAAATTCGGGGGTATGCTAACTAGAGCTGTCTTATTCCTTAAATGTTTTTAACACAGTGTTGTAGTAGAGTCACTAAACCTCAAGTCCGAGTCCAGTCTCGAGTCCCCAGTGCTCACGTCCGAGTCAAGTCCAAGTCATTAAAGAAAATTTTGAGTCAAGTCTGAGTCAAATCGACTATTGATCCGAGTCGAGTCTGAAAACAAGACTCCAAACGCACCATTTGACGGTGGCTGTTTTAGCGCCATTAACATTAGTTTGTTCCTGAACATGACGTATGAACAGGTGAATGTGCTTCTCTTTATCAGGGAGTGCGAAGTATTCTGTCAGAGATGGTTGGGAGACGGATGTAAGTGCAGAAGGTGTGTTTATTAATACAAGTGAAGACAGGTAAACAATCCGGAACGGCAGGCAAAATCGTAAAACGGTGAAACAGGCAATAGGTCAAGCGAGGCACAAACAGGCTATCGTAGACTCGGCAGGATCAAAGATGAGAAACAGGAAATCAGGAAACCAAACAAGGAAATAAGGCTTGATAATGTGTCAGCAACGCAACTCAATACTTCGCAATGCGAGTGTGTTTTCACAGTTTTTAATATCGGTGCACTGATTGCGCCTTAATCCTATGCAGGTGCAAGTCGTTTACAGCGCGCTCACGAGAGTCCGCTTGGTGTGGACGCTGTCCGGAGAGCGCGCCAGAGAGTCTATCTGACGTGCGTGCCAAGGCATGCAAGTGTGACACACTTGCACGAAATTAGTACAAAATTAGTGTAGATATAAATATCTTATGGCAAATTATTATGGTAGGTTACAAAAAACATCAAGAAAAAAATCCGAGTCCTTGTCTCCAGTTTACGAGTCCAAATGCAGTTAATGCATGAGTCCAAGTCATCAGTGCTCAAGTCAAGCCAGGAGTCCTTAAAGGAGATACGCAGAACCTTTATTTTTAAATACATTTCTGAGTGGATAGTATCTCCACCCTTGACTCTTGTATGCTGAATAATTGGGAATAAAAAATATATATTTTTGAGAGTTAAAATTGACCGCAAAGTTGGCATTCGAGCTGCCCCGCTGAGCCAGCCAGCCCTGAGTGCATGACGTCACAGTGGGAATCGGTGCTATAGACCAAAGCCAGACTCGGCAGACGAGAGTGGTTGCAATGGCCTCTTCGTTCGGATTTATTGGAGATTCTTTGGATTCCTCACGTAGTAATACATCTGACTGTGATAGTCCTGAAATTGGAGTGTGTGTACATGCTACTGCTATACACACAGAATCATATCAGTTCGAACCATCGGAAAGTGAATCCAACAGTAACACATCTGCCACGGAGGCCCCACCTTACGAAATAAAGCCAGAGAACAAAGCCGTCTAGAGAATTGGATGGAATTAAACTGACAGTCTCGTGATTCTCATTAAAACAGGATAGGCATTATAACTTATGCAATATACATGTAGATGCATGCATTTTCACTGATAAAACAAAAGGCTAATTAAATAATCAGATGAACTGAGACGATCACGTTCTGAAGCAAATTAAATAATCTTATACCGGTAAGTTAAACACACAATACAAGTTACATGTATTAATCTAAATGCAGGTAAACAACGAGTGTTGTTGTAGCCAAATGAGAGTCACATCTTACCTGTCTGTGTTCTTGCTTCTTAAAGGCCGATCTTGTGGCCGATTGTTTTGAAACAATCTGACTTTCAGTTCTTCGTTCATTCGCTTCTTCCACGTAAGGGCAAGATATTGCTGCTGAGGCAAGCATATCTGGGGGGGGAGAAATCCAGCGGAGAAATCAGACAGCTGGTCCACTCATTCTCCATTTTCTCCATACTGAGTACTCCGCTATTACTGCTCAGCTCACACTCCAGGAGAACTGGTGCAACTGAACTTGCTTTCCTTTTCTTGTAGTTTTCTTTTCCTTTAATTGTTAATACTGCACCCTCTTTCAATACGGGCTTATAGCCAACACTCCTCAACAGATCAGAGGTCTCGTATGAGTCTTCAGTAAAATGTGCAGAGCAGAGACCACTTCATAGGCGCCCAATGTGCTCTTGAACAACTTCTCGCAAAACGCGTCCAAATCTTTGCAGTTTGAACATTCTTGGGCCATGAATGCAACGTAAATCCACCTTCTGTCGTGTTGCTGCACTGGCCAAAAACACATCTACATGGCATGGCGATAAATTAGCTCAAAATGGAGGATCGAAGTTGCAGTCAGCTCTGCGTTTTAGTATAGCAGAAATGGCTATAAGACCGATAGACTTCCTGCTGTGACGTCACAGATGTCAAGGTCATCCACTCAGACCACTACCTATATGGGTCACTTTAATCATAAAAATGACTATATTAGCTTTATTGTTAACGCTTAAAACTATTCCTATGCCATTCTTGAGGTCTCAAGCCATTTATAAACAAAAAGTGAGGCCATGGTTCTCAGACTCGAGTACTACAAGCCTGCTTAAACATATCGTATTCTCGAGCCTGTAGGCTATTTATTTATTTATTTATTTTTTATTGGCAGATACAATGAACATGTCTATTGTCAACAAGGCAAAGCATTTGTATATATTTACCCACCATACTATTTTCTTGATGCTCATGTTTTTTTTTTTTTTTTTTTAATTTTATGTAAAAATTTGTCATTTAAGCAAAAAGTTAAACTTGCATTGTTTGTCACCTAAAATCAGCATGTTGGATGCTTTAGTGTAAATATGGATTTCTGCTTTCAAATAAGTAAATAAGAAAAAATTAAAGGTGTATGTTGTAATGATAGGCTTAATAGTAATTATACAACCCAGCATTATAGTTGTGTGGATTTATACTTTTTGTTTTTGTATATTGCCCAGTAAAAGAAACTGTCACAATTTCAGTGAACATTGACGACTGATGTATCATCACATTTTAAGAGCTGCATAATACATTCACTATTACATATTCTACATATGCAACTTGACATATCTGTGTAATCCCTTCTTTTGCATGCAGGAACATGTCTGGCTGCAGTGGAGAGGGCCATGGCTGAGACGGACTCCTCCTCAGTCCTCCCTCTGGGTCGGCAGCATGGGATGCTCAACATTATAGATATAGTGCTGCATAGACTGGGACACCTCATACAAACCTACCTGCCCAAGCTACTGCAGATTCTGCTGTGCGTCACTGCCTCTGTGGCCTTGCTTCTGGAACGCAGAGAGCAGGTGAGCTGCAGCCAGCCGTTTGGAGAGCACTTCTGAAGTTAAAAAGCCTTTAAGAAGCACTTTGTGCATTGGTCTAACTATAGCTTGAAAATAAACTGTAAAAGAATTGTTTGCCTGATTGGGGTGGGTGACATGGATATGACGATGTCAAAATATGTGGAAACCATTTTTATGATTCATAACGTGATAAGAAATTCAGGTTTGCCAGCAAAGTGCTTTTTTTTTCCCCTCTCTCAACAGGAGAGTGGAAAAAGAGAAACGACAATGTACCGTCTTGAATTTTTTTTTCCTCTGTTGTATATAGGCATGGAAATAAGTTTAGATATGTTTTTAGAATGGGAATGTAAATTAGGCGTGTGTGTTTGTGTGTGTAGCTGAAGCCTGGCTGTATCGGCCCCCTGAAGAACCTGAGGCGACTGGGTCTTCTTCGCATCCAAGACTTCTTTGACAACTTTGAGTCGTACCACTTCACAGCTGATGAACTTGATGCTGTGTTCCACGCTATTGTTTGGCCTCAGGTAAAAAAAAAAAGTGGTTTTTGTGTGCCAGTGTGTTGCTTCCACATTGGTCTTTTTGGTTGAAGCATACTGTATGTGAGTCTGTGTGATGCTGAAATACTGTACATACAATCTCCTCTGAAAGTATTGGAACAACATGGCCAATCCTCTTGTTTTTGCTATACACTGAGGACATTTACGTTTGAGATCAAAAGATAAATATGAAGTGAAACGACAGTGTTTCAGCTTTCATTTCCTATGTACATCTAGATGTGTTCCCACTGAGGACATGGGCCCCCTTTGTTTGAACCCACCCATTTTATACGTGATCAAAAATGATGGAACATGTGGTTGACAGGTGACCAGGTATGCCCTGTTAGATTGTTAAAGAATCAGTTAATAGCTCTGAATATCTACTTTTGGTTTGAGCCTGAAGTTGCGCCTGCGAAAACTGCATTTGTTTAAAAAAATAAATAAATAAAATGTATTAAACCAGTATGAAGACCAGAAAGCTGCCTATGGGAGAAACAAAAGCTAATCTGAAGCTGAGAAAAGAAGGGAAAATCAGAGCCACTGCACAAACATTAGGCGTAGCCAATACATGTAGAGAAATATAGAGGCCATACCAAAAGGCTAGATTGGAATTCAAAGAAATGCAGAGATGAGGCACAAACGTTCTGGAGTTTAACCAATATTAATTAATATTCAGCAAGCTTAACCTTCAACAAAGTGATGGAAATTACAAATGGTGGAGAAAGAAAGGATTTGCCCATGACCCCAAAACATGAGGTCATTGATCAAGCATGGTGGAGGTGGTGTCATGGAACGGACTCACTATTCTTAACTGATATAACTCATGATGATAGAAGCAGAATGAATTTTAAAAAGTCTACAGAAGCTTTCTCTCTGCCAGTTTACGGAGAAATGCATCCAGTCTAATTGGGAGGAACTTCATCATGCAGCAAGACAATGACTGACTGTCTCAAAACACACTGACGACATAACAAGGGGCTCCATCTAGGGGAACAAAGTGGAAGGTTTTAGACTGGCCATCACCAGACCTTACCCCAGCGAAGCAACGTTTCACCTCCTGAAGCGGAGACTGAAGGAAGAAACCTCTCAAAACAAACGACTGAAAGAAGCTGTGGTATAAGCCTGGATAAACATCACAAAAGAAGAATGTAACAGTTTGGTAACGTCAGTGGGTCTCTGGCTTCATGCATTTATTGCAAACAAAGAATATGCAACCAAATGTTGCTTTATTTACTTTAATATACTTTAAAACTGTTATCTCTTCCTATACTTTTGCTCACTTAAAGTTGGATGGTCTGTCATCAAAGGTGCCATGTTCTAATGCTTGGTTCACACATTGGCATTTCAGCCTTGCGTATGTACGGTAGGGTTGGGCGGTATCCAAATTTTGATACCTTTAAACCGTCTCTGTGTTTTCCCGGGGTATACGGTATTACCGAGAAAAAAAATATTTTGTTTCGGCCTACTGTGTAACGTGCGCCTATGCCTCAAATGTACTATTTAAAAGCAGCATAGCGAATTGTGTGCACTGTGGTATGGATTAAGCAGCAAAGCGAATTTTGTGCATTGATGAATGGATTAAGAGATATTTCAAAGCATCACGCAACTCTTCCTTCATCTTGAAAATAGCATTCAACTGTCGTTTACACGTCTGCGTTGAAACGCCATTTGCAGCACTATTTCACCTACTCCATCAAAAAAAAGTACACGATGAGCAGGATCATACCCTTTCAAGCATGGGAAATAAAAAAAGAAAAGAAAAAGAATCAACCAACACCCAAGTCCGTTTAGACTGCGCGATAAACCATATTCTTCAGCGCAAATGAGGCGAACCTAATTCAAATGCGTGATAGCTGCACAAGGCAAAATCATATGGGCCCACGTCATGCCATGGCGGGGAAATTAATAATCAAATGGCCTTACCTTGCTTAAAACGTTGTCTTGATCACATAACTCCTTACAATTATTCCACTTAAATCCATACGGTTTAACACACCCAACAAAGATAGCAAGCGCATTGCTAATTCCCACCAGAAACCTAACAGTTTACGCTACGATGTTTTCTTCCGTTTCTTCAGTAGATGACATTTCAAATGTTTATTACCCACATCCCAAATGTCATACGTTATATTATTTTACCTTGTTGTTACTCATGTAACCTACTCAAAACACTCAGATTGGAGGTGTTCCCCTCTCGCGCCGTGACCGTCTTCTTACATACTTTACACACAGCTTCATCTGTGTTTGCTGGCTCTCCCTTTTCGTTTGGTTTGAAACCAAAATACTGCCACACTGCCGATGTTGTATTTTTTTTTTGCCACTAACTCGTTATCTTGACTTGCCATCTTTCAACTGCGGTCTCAGTCTCTTTTTTTTTTTTTTTTTTTTTTAGATAGGACAGTATAGAGAGACAGGAAATGAGCGGGGGAGAGAGAGACGGGATCGGGAAATAAAGCTTTCTGTCAGACTCCAAAATGTCGCGCAGGGTTGCCATGGTAACGACATAAACAACCCTGCACGCGATGAAAACTTCTTTAGGAAATTGATAGAATTAGTGAAAATACGATCACACAGTTATTCGGGATGATCTTCAATTTATTATTTTATATTATGACCTCATGTACTCCATATTTATTTAGATATTATATATTTTTTTAAAATGACGGTAATGAGACCGATACCGTTGGTACTTTTGGATACCTCGGGATACCTTCTTACCGTAATACCGCCCAACCCTAATGTACGGCGTATCAGGATACATGGCGGTGAGAACGGAACGTCACAGCATCGCCAGCTTACGTAGCTTATACTCTAGGATGCGTAACACGATCTCCTTGTACTCCAGGGTGCAGCGTATTTTTAAGTCCGCACTTAAAAATCCGTAGCACATACATAGCAGCTTTGATACGTCACGTATACGCCATAAAAACGAAAGCTACACAGTAGTGATGCAGCGGGAACGTTGCTCGAACACCTATTACTCTGTGCGAACGCTTTAGTTGATGTGTCTGATGAAGGTGGCTCCGGGGCTGAGTGGGTGGATGCAGCTGACGTCTTCCCTCTTCTCTTGCCCTTCTTGGGTCCTGACTTCTTAGCTGGCATGATGCTTTCTTGACTGTGACGAATGACAATGAACGCAGCATGGGGCCCACTTTGATACCCACCTGCGAACACCACAGGTACACAGCAGCAATGTCACATGTAAGAACGAAACGGTTACGCTGCGGCAACACGTCATACCCCACGCATACGCCTCAGTATGCCATAAATTACGTCCCTTGAATTCCATACAAGCCACAGGAACGCCACAGAAACGTCACACGTACGCCGTGTACGTCACAGGACTTTAATTTTGGACAAAATACACCTCATTTCTTGGCATTTTGACCCACACGCCGCTTACTTGGCAAGATACGAGACCGTGTGATAGTAGCCCAAGTTACTGAACACATCTAGATGTAAATATCAGGAAACGAAAGCTGAAGTTCTGATCTATCGTCTCATTCATCTTTTGACCTCGAACACGAATGTCTTCACTGTATAGTAAAAAGAAAAAATTGTGGGACTGGATATGTAATGTGATGTTTTCTCTGCTGTCCTTCAGGTGTGTCGTTTGCGCTCGGAGAGCACATATGCTCCAACGCCACTCCTTAAACTTATCCATGTCTGGAGCATGAACACAAGGTAAAAAACACATTCTATCCCAGGATTATTTGTTAAGTTGCTAGGTAGCTGATCTGGTTATGAGAGGAATTAATCTGTAGCCACAAAATCAGACAGGTAGTACAGACACATCAGGCTGTGGATAAATGTGCGCTTTTAGTAAATCTAACTCTCTGTTGAACTTGCTGAACCTCTGAAGTTTTCAAGTCGTCCATACCGTTCATATTTTTGACCATTTGTTTTAACATTTTGTTTTTCTTCTGTATGGTTGGTGTTGTCCTGCGAAATGTGTTATACAGCTCTTTTCACTGAAATAAAAATGATTAATAAGTACATCTATGGTGTAACCCCATTGCTTGTTTCTCAGGTATTTCCCTTTGCTGGCTAAACAGAGACCGGACCACCCAGAGTGTGACCTCTTGCTCAATGTCTTTGCCCTGCTGTCTTCCAAAAACGTCTCTCCTAACACAGTATCCATGGTATTGGAAATCTGTGAGAATTTACTGAACACGCCAGACTTCGTACCCTCGGAGACAGAGAAGGAGACGGAGACAGAGACGGAGACAGAGTTGAACGTTAATGGTTGCGTTATTCCTGAGCCAGCCCCTAGTTCAGACGTCACCACAGGTAGAAAGCAAGACAAGATGACTAAAGCGTTCTCTCATTTTCCACTCCAAGTGCTCTTTGGAACTAGCTTTTGTGTATCCTGTAAAAATCCCTTTTTTAATCTCTTACAACAGAGTCTTTGAGTGTAGGTTCGAGGCTACTCTTACCTCACATCCCTGCTGTGCTTCAGTACCTCGGTGGAGTGGTGCGCAACTCCGATCGCATCAAAAAGAAGAAATTCCGAGCTCAAGTTAGCAAGGAGCTTAACATCCTCTCCAAGTATGCCTAGCTTTGCTGCTTATAGCTTGTGGTTTGTTATCTGATTATCTACAGGCATAAGTCATTATTTTTATTTATATTTTATTATTCTGTTTCAGGATCAGTAGATTTGTCACTGACAAGGAACAGAGCTCAACACTTATCTCTTTGCTCCTACCGTACCTCCATAAGCCAAAGATTGCAGAGGTATTATCCTTATCTACCACAGCAGTGTAAATTGTGTGTTATTTTTACTGGATTTCTTAAATATGTTTGTCTGTTTGTTTTCCTCTCATACAGGAGACTGAGCTGGACATTTTGAGCACAGTGCAGAACCTGCTGAGGCAATGTTCAGAACCCAGTGTCTTCCTGAAGCCTCTTGGTAAACTCTTCTCCATCATACGCAGCAAGCCGTGCCGCAAAGTCCTGTGTGAGGTCTTCAAGGTCAGATACTGATGATCCAGCTAGCTTTTTATTTATATTCATGTTATATCTATTTTTTAGAGCTATGTATTTTATATATCTCTGCATTCATGTCCATCTTCTTCTCCTCTGCAGACTCTGTCAGACCTGGACAACGAACTGAAGTACATAGTTGATGTTGCTGTGCAGGTAAGAGATTATTAGAGATTATTACAAATCAGAGAGCAATGTTGGCATTAATTTCTGTTTAGCGCCTTACATTATGACCTCCTCTTCCATGTTTCTTTTTGTCTCATCAAACCCCTCCTCTCCTCTTCTCCTCTCCTCTCCAGCTTAATGCCTTTGATAGTCGCCATCTAGATGAGATCCACTTTGATGTGCGCCTGATGGCATTCCAGGCATCTATTAAATACATTGAAGAGATGAACACACTGGATATGAAATACCTCATGGTCATCATGCACAATTGTTTCCACTCTTTTGAAGTGAGTAAGAAGTGTGTGTGTGTGTGTGTGTGTGTGTGTGTACACTGAGAGTTGGCTTCTGCTATTTAACCCTCTGGGGTCTCATGACCTATGGTCATGAGCTTTGGGTAATGACCGAAAGGACAAGATCGCGGATACAAGCGGCCGAAATGAGTTTCCTTCGCAGGGTGGCTGGGCGCTCCCTTAGAGATAGGGTGAGAAGCACAGTCACTCGGGAGGAGCTCAGAGTAGAGCCGCTGCTGCTCCACATCGAGCGGAATCAGCTGAGGTGGCTCGGGCATCTTTTTCGGATGCCTCCTGGACGCCTCCCTGGGGAGGTGTTCCAGGCATGTCCCCCCGGGAGGAGGCCCCGGGGAAGACCCAGGACACGCTGGAGGGACTATGTCTCTCGGCTGGCCTGGGAACGCCTCGGTGTTCTTCCTGAGGAGCTGGCCGAGGTGTCTGGGGAAAGGGAAGTTTGGGCTTCCCTGCTTAGACTGCTGCCTCCGCGACCCGGTCCCGGATAAAGCGGAAGAAGACGAGACGAGACGGGTCTGAGGGTATTTTCTGGCACTCGTGATTTTGGCATGCTCTGATTTTGTTGTCAGTTTCAACAAATCTAAGCAGTATTTTCAAAGTCATATGGCTTTTTTGTATTCAGCACAATATCTATGAAGTATGTATGTTATGATTGTACTTTAAAAAAAAACAGATAAATGAAGCTGTTGTAAAAAGCAGCTTTAGAACTGTGTTGGAATGTGTGAAAAACATGACCTTACCCATTGTGACGAACCGTTTTGGTCACTTGAGGTGATTCTGTTCAGTATTAGGAACGTATCAGGCACAAAAACTTAAATTTGCTCCACTGATTTGGACAATTAACTGGCCATCAAAAAATTTATGTCCTGTTGTTTTGGCAGTGGGAGGGGTGTTCAATGAGAAGAGTAAAAAATTCCATTCAATGAGAAGAGTGAAAACCTCTCCCACTGCCAACTCTTAATCCCATCAGACCAAGTGATCAAAACAGTTCGACAGAATGGGTAAGGTAATGTTTTTTCACACATTCCAACACAGTTCTGAAACTGCTTTTTACAACAGCTTCATTTATATTATTATTTTTTTAAAAGTACAATCATGATAAAAGCTGAATACAAAAAAGTCATATGACTGAAAATACTGCTTAGATTTATTGAAATTGACATCATCATCATCAGAGCATGCCAAAATCATTAGAGTGCCAGAAAAAGATGAAGAAGAAAAGAAGGCAAACAAGCGCTGGTGTACGTTTTGTTTTCTCAAGAAGCACGCAAAGATTACACAGGAAATTTGCCTGAGTAAAATTTACTCAAATTGAAGAAAATTTTACTCTACGCCAGATAACGTTTAGTCCCTCTTTAAAAGACTTGGACAACTTTTGTCATTCAGTATGCAACAAGTGTACACCGAACGAAATTTTGTTGCAATTTGGCTCAGCACAGAATTAAATATGAAGTGTATTAAATCAAATTATGCAGCAGCAAACATATTATAAAGTGCAATAGTATAAAGTGACCTGTGGAATTAGGAATGTTCAAGTTATAAATAGAAGTTTAGAGTTTGGGTTTGGAGTTCAGCAGTCTGGTGACCTGGAGGAAAAGTTACTCTTTTGATAGAGCTGTTTATCCAGAGTCAATTCTTCTCAATTCAGTGTTTAATATTTTACTCTTTGTGGTGGTATTTGACTCTATTTAAGGCCAATTTATGCTGACAATGCAGTCCTCGCAGATAGCGTCGCAGATAGCGTCTGCGTAGCCCCCCCACCTTCGCAGACGCTCTGCGCGCACCTCCCAAAAATTGTGACCACCGCAGAAGCCTCGCAGACAAGAGGGCTCTGATTGGTCCACTCTACATCCGCTGTACACACACTTCCGCTTCCCTACTTTCCCGGTTTGGTTTGTTTTCACTACCGCCATTTTTAAAAACACGAGCGAAGATGGAGCAGCACGAAGAGCGGTTGATTGAGGAAGTGAGGAAGTACGTACATCTATACGACTCCAGTTCTAGTCATTATAAGTAACCGGAGGATAAACACTCCACTAACCACACCCACCAACTACTCCTAGCGATTTCGCGACTTCGCGCCCCCTTGCGTTGTGGCGGTGAATAACATCGCGCACGCCTATTACTCCCCGCTCAACGATAAATTACAACTGTCTGCGACAAGCTATCTGCGAAAGCCTTGTCGCAAGAGCATGCAGAGGCCCTTAGTGTGTCTTGAAATGAACTCTTGTACTATTTTACTCAGTTCAGAGCCACAACCAACTGTTACACAATAACTCTGTAATTTTGCTCCCACTCCAAATTTTACACACTAAACTCAAAATAGAGCAAAATGAACTATTTTTAAGGAAAATACTTTTAACTGTGGAAATATTGCTCAGTCATTTTTCCTGTGTATGCACTACAGCGCATGCATGTCAACCGATACGCTCATAAGAAATACAGTGCCTTGCAAAAGTATTCATACCCCTTGAACTTTTTCACATTTTTCCACCTTACAACCACGAACTTAAGTTTTTTATTGAGATTTTATGTGATAGACCAACACAGAGTAGCACATAATTGTGAAGTGAAACGAAAATGTTAAATGGTCTTCAAAATTTTAAACAAATAAAAATCTGAAAAATGTGGTGTGCATTAGTATTCAGCCCCCTGTCCTGTGATACCTCTAAATACAATCCAGTGCAATCAACTGCCTTCAGAAGTCATCTAATTAGTTAATAGAGTCCTACTGTGTGTAATTTACTCTCAGCATAAATACACTTGTTCTGTGAAAGCCTCAGTGGTTTGTTAGAGAACACTGAAGAACAAACAGCATCATGAAGACCAAAGAACTCACCAGACAGGTCAGGGATAAAGTTCTGGAGAAGTTTAAAGCAGGGTTAGGTGATAAAAAAATATCCCAAGCTCTGAACATCTCAAGAAGCACTGTTCAATCCATCATTCAAAAATGGAAAAAGTATGGCACAACTGCAAACCTACCAAGACATGGCTGTCCACCTAAACTGACAGAGCGAGCAAGGAGAGCACTGGTCAGAGAAGCAGCCAAGAGGCCCATGATCACTCTGGAGGAGCTGCAGAAATCCACAGCTCAGGTGGGAGAATCTGTGCACAGGACAACTATAAGTCGTACACTCCACAAATCTGGCCTTTTTGGAAGAGTGGCAAGAAGAAAGCCATTGTTGAAAGACAGGCATAAGAAATGTAGGGGACACAGCAAACATGTGGAAGAAGGTGCTTTGGTCAGATGAGACCAAAGTTGAACTTTTTGGCCTAAACGCAAAGTGCTATGTGTGGCGGAAAACTAACACTGCTCATCACCCTGCACACACCATCCCCACTGTGAAACATGGTGGTGGCAGCATCATGCTATGGGGATGCTTTTCTTCAGCAGGGACAGGGAAGCTGGTCAGAGTTGATGGGAAGATGGATGGAACTAAATACAGGCCAATCCTGGAAGAAAACCTGTTGGAGGCTGCAAAAGACTTGAGACTGGGAAGGAGAGTCACCTTCCAGCAAGACAATGACCCTAAACATACAGCCAGAGCTACAATGGAATGGCTTAGATCAAAGAATATTCATGTGTTAGAATGGCCCAGTCAAAGTCCAGACCTAAATCCCACTGAGCATCTGTGGCAAGACTTGAAAATTGCTGTTCACAGACGCTCTCCATCCAATCTGGCTGAGCTTGAGCTATTTTGCAAAGAAGAATGGGCAAAAATTTCAGTGTCTAGATGTGCAAAGCTGGTAGAGACATACCACAAAAGACTTGCAGCTGTAATTGCAGCAAAAGGTGGCTCTGCAAAGTATTGATGCAGGGGGGCTGAATACTAATGCACATCACATTTTCCAGATTTTTATTTGTTTAAAATTTTGAAGACCATTTATCATTTTCGTTTCACTTCACAATTATGTGCTACTCTGTGTTGGTCTATCACATAAAATCTCAATAAAAAACTTTTAAGTTCGTGGTTGTAAGGTGGAAAAATGTGAAAAAGTTCAAGGGGTATGAATACTTTTGCAAGGCACTGTAGAAGAAATATTTACACATACTCAAGTTGATCTTCAGCTGGATTGGGTCGAACTTCAAAATGACACCGCTCATCATCAGTGTCGCGGTTCTCAAGATTGAACTGAATCGCTGTCCTGAATCATGAATTGGATCACTCTCCTGAAATTGAATCCATCCATTATCTGTAGCCGCTTATCCTGTACAGGGTCACAGGCAAGCTGGAGCCTATCCCAGCTGACTATGGGCGAGAGGTGGGGTACAACCTGGAAGAGTCACCAGGTCATCGCAGGGCTGACACAGAGACACAACCGACCATTCACACTCACATTCACACCTACGGTCAATTTAGAGCCACCAATTAGCCTAACCTGCATGTCTCTGGACTGTGGGGGAAACCGGAGCACCCAGAGGAAACCCACACAGACACAGGGAGAACATGCAAACTCCACACAGAAAGGCCTTCACCGGCTGCTGGGCTCGAACCCGGACCTTCTCTCTGTGAGGCGACAGTGCAAACCACTACACCACCGTGCCTTGAAATTGAATCACTGTCCTGAATCATGAATTGGAATACTCTCCTGAAATTGAATCACTTTCCTGAATCATCCGAAGTGCCTCCTGAACATCAAATCGCCATGCTACTGTATCTTACAACAAGTTTTACCTCCAAACAAGTAGGCCAAACTATGGCTGATATATTTTATCCTATTTATGGTGGATGTTCCTACAGCGAAAGAGAAACCAATCGAAACTGAAAGAGTGAAAGTGATTATCGTGCCGCTACCATGTGAATAGTCTTTTATGAATGCGTAAGTGGGTGCTCAGCGTGCCGACTCCGGTGTGACCGAGGAAGGTCACAAGTTTTGTGTTTCATCTAATTTAGGTAATTTAAAAAATATATTATTTGCCACTGGGCACATAGGAAAGTATAAAGTCTCTGTTGATATGTTTATCATTTATGATAACTCGTGAAAATATTTATCTAAATACATGACCTACTTGGCGGCACGGTGGTGTAGTGGTTAGCGCTGTCGCCTCACAGCAAGAAGGTCCGGGTTCGAGCCCCGTGGCCGGCGAGGGCCTTTCTGTGCGGAGTTTGCATGTTCTCCCCGTGTCCGCGTGGGTTTCCTCCGGGTGCTCCGGTTTCCCCCACAGTCCAAAGACATGCAGGTTAGGTTAACTGGCGACTCTAAATTGACCGTAGGTGTGAATGTGAGTGTGAATGGTTGTCTGTGTCTATGTGTCAGCCCTGTGATGACCTGGTGACTTGTCCAGGGTGTACTCCGCCTTTCGCCCGTAGTCAGCTGGGATAGGCTCCAGCTTGCCTGCGACCCTGTAGAAGGATAAAGCGGCTAGAGATAATGAGATGAGATGACATGACCTACTTGTTCTAAACCTGCCGAGCTTTGCTGGCGAAGCTCTCAACCCCAAAGTGTTAAAGGCTATTTATGTGCACGGCTTTGTTGAATACATAATTCTGATTGGTCACTTATGGCATTCTGCTGTATGTTATTTCTGAATAACCAACCGCTGCTATGAATAACAGATTGTTGCTATGGACACAGTTCTGATTATTGTACGTGGTCCTCCAGAGTCTATCGTATCAATCTGCAGAAAGAAGTCCATTAAATTTTGTTGGTTTAATAATCAAATGAACCATGTCTGCTCACTTGTCGATTCACACGAAGCGTTACACCATCAGTGGAAATGTTCAGTTTATCATGAATTATAATGCCAAGTAGGCTAATCTTAATCAGGCTACAGGATTTATGTTGCTGTGGACGCAGTTCCAACCGTAGAATCTAATGGACGATTTTTAGCATAAGCAATAAAATAATTTTTAAATCAGTATTTTGTGTCAAATTATTGATTTCCATAGTAAGTATTGGATCTCTTATGCAGGTGAGATTGTGGTGCTCGAATTGTTCTTTGAATAATTGTGTTTTTGTGTGCGTTTTAGATTGGCGACATGTCTCTGGCAGACAGTGCCACTTTGTGTCTTTCAGCTATACTTGTGCAGCTGGCTGCAGTGGGCTGCCCTGAGCAGGAATATAAAGAGATTGTGCAGTACACCGTATTGGATGCCGTGAGGAGAGGGTTGAAAAGCAAAACAGAGGTATACTTACGGTTCACTTGTGTGTATGGCTTCAATAACTAAGGCTGAGCCAAAAGCATGCACAGGTACATATTGATGAGCTTGTCGTGTTCTCATCCTGTATACAGAGTGTGAGGAACGATTACACTTCAGTCCTGGCCTGTCTGGTGAAAACTTTCCCCAGTCGCTCAGAGTTCAGAGACCTGGTGCAGCTCACCAACTACACAGACCCAGAGTCAGACTTCTTTGAGCACATGAAGCACATTCAGGTAAAAGCACAGCTTTTTGATTGGTTTTGAAGTAAAAATAATAATGCAATCGGGAAGTGAATCTGAAATGTAGCTGTAATCTCAGTCGTTTTAGCGCCATATGACCACTTGTTCTCTTACTTTATTTATTTTGACTACAAAAGTGTGTCTTTGGGGTGTGTTCATGGACTTCAGGTACACCGTAGAGGACGAGCGCTCAGAAAGCTTGCCAAGCAGCTGACCGAAGGCACAGTGGTGATGTCTTCGCGGACCATGCAGAACTTTATCATGCCCTATGCCATGATTGCACTATTTGATGAGAAACTTCTCAAGGTAGATATAATTAGTGTGTAAACATCATTATTTATACCATAACCATGGAAAATACTTTCTGATTGGATGATGGGTGTCTATTTATTTTTTTTCCCCTTCTAATTTTTAGACAGCCGCAGGTACAAATATTAAGAAAATGGCATTAAATTTTTTTTTTTGGGGGGTGGGGGGGGTGCTTAAGCAGAAAGGAATTAGTCGGAGGCTGTCATGCACTGAAGTGTTTTAATTAAAAGTGACGAACACAAAATAACATGGTATCCTTCAAGATATAACTGTAGCAGTTATACACCAGTCACCTGGGTGAGACTAGAAAGTGGTGTGAAATGAAAAGGGTTTTCTACTTCCATTCAGTTATGCTAACTATAATATATAATTGGTGTTAATAGCAACACGCTGTTTTTCACTATGCAGCATGAAGCGATGACCACCGCAGCAATTGAAGTTATTGGAGCAGTGTGTAAGCGCCTCACCTGGTCTAAATACCTGTACTACCTGAAGCACTTTATCCATGTGCTCCAAATGGGAATAGTTGAGCAGAAACTGGCTGTTAGGTGAGGAAGAGTTCTGTGACTGTGAGTATCATAAGATTCATGTGAACACGAGTAACCTTGCTGCACTGCTCCCTCGGACAGTTTGCTGCTGATTATTCTGGAGGCCTTTCACTTTGACCATGAGAGTCTGAGCAAAGAAATCGAGGCAGCCAAGAACAGAAAGGCAGATGGTGAGTCTGGAGAATCATGTTGCTGCCATGTTATTATCTATCTCTATTAGGTCCTGCCTCAATTATGATGCAACTTGTGTGTGTGTTTTGTTCCCCCCCTCCAATTTCAGAGCCAACTGTTCTGAAGGGAGAAGCAGAAGAGGAGCAAGCAGAAGCCATGGATTCAGATGAAAGTGACACTGACGATGTCATGGAGACCAAAGATGCTATTGCCACAGAGACTGTTGAAATGGACACGGGCGAAGTTGACTCTGCCAAGCCCAAAGGCGGCATAAAGGCTAAACCAAGGAGAGGACCCCCTGTTGCTAGCAGTGGTCTTCCACAGAGTCAAGAGGAGCTGGAGGCTCTTATCTCCTCCATTCATCACACTGTCACTCAGAGCATTTTGCCCAGACTACATAAATGTCTAGTAGCCAAGGTCAGTGTTCAGTTTTACATTTTTATTCCTCATGTCTTAGGTCACTTTATTGTTTGTAACTAATGCCAGCAGTGTGGAAGAAAAAAAAAAAGATTTTGTGTGTATGTGTGTAGGTGAAGAGAGACGATGAACATAAGACAGTGAAATCAAAGGAAGTGATGGATGAGGAGGTGGTAAGAGTGCCCATCGCCTTTGCTATGGTCCGGCTCATGCAGACTTTTCCACAGGAAGTTATGGAAACCAACTTGCCTGGGTGTGTACTATGTGTATGTTAGAAATTTTAAGTTTTTAGCATAAATACTTTACCTTCTCGTGTTGAAAATATTTTCACTCGTTCGCTTTGCTCACTCGTGAATATATTCACCACTCAAAGATAAATTTCATATCTCCGCACAACTGTTTAAGATCCTCTCTCGTTCTCGTGTGTATCTTTTTTTAATATATACTGTATATCTCGAGGACACCCCTAGTCATTCATAGGTTTTTCTGTATTTTGAGTATTTTCTACATTGTCGAACAATACTGAAGATGTCAAAACTCTGAAATAACACATGGAACGTATACGGAATTATGTGGTAAACAAAAAAAGTGCTCAAACAAATGTTTCATATTTTAGATTCGTCAAAGTAGCCAGCGGTTACCTTGATGACACTTTGCACACCTTTTGGCATTATCTTAACCAGCTTCATGAGGTCGTCACCTGGAACGCTTTTCAATTAACAGGTGCCTCATCAAAAGTTAATTAGTGCAATTGCTTGCCACTTTAATGCCTTTGAGATCAAATAGTACATAATAATAATAATACAGTAAATAGCTTTATTCCATAACTGTAGTAATCCATATTGTCAAGAACTGCTCAACTAAGTAAAGAGAAATGACCGTCCATTACTTTAAGACATGACGTGTCTTTTAATTAATAAAAATAAAGAAAAACCATTAAATTAGAAGGTGCGTCCAAACTTTTGACTGGTACTGAATGTTTTGTTGGCTGATTTAGAAAATTCCAATATTTACACCTTGAGACCAGAGTTCAACAAATGATCATACTGTAATTTATTTTTTGCTCATTTATGCAGATATACTTTTATTCCCCGCCACGAAGTGCTCAGGGGGGTATAGTCCTTCTGTCTGTTCGTCCGTCCATTTCAGTCTGGACAAGTTTTCTCAGAAACTACATAAGCTACATTAATGAAATTTTGCGTGCTCATATTACTGTTCATGATCTAAGTTGAGTTTGAAAATCTTTTAATTATTATTTTCAGAGTTATGGCCCTTCATTTTCGTTATTGGACTTTGTACAAGTGGACTCGGTCTGGACAAGTTTTCTAGGGAACTACATAAGCTGCATCAATGAAACTTTGCGTGCTCATACTACTGAAAAAAGCTGGGTAGCGTTTTATGAAGGTGTCATAGCACTTACGACGACATAAGTCGATATTAAAGCAATGGGCTTATAAGGGTGTATGTGTTAAGAGGTCTTCATAAAATGCTTGTGGTGGGGGATAGTGATGGCCATGTCTTCTTGTTAGTTTTGGTTTCAAGAAACATTAGTTCGTGTTAAATAAATGTGAATTTTGTTAACATTTAAATAAATGTCACTCAATTATTTATATAATAGGTTAACTTTGTTAACATTCCTGTCATTTGTGAGTAGTAAATAATGCATTAAGTAATAAAGGCAAACTAATAAAACACAAACTTAGTTGCAACTTTTTTTTTTTGTAGGCAATGTTGAATGGTTTTGTATAAACCTTTCCTATTTTTTTTTTTTGAGCTGAAGGCAGTATTAAGTAGCCCACTGATTATAAATGTATACACAGGATACTCCTCAAAGTGTGTGTCCACCTGAAGAGCCGTTTCCAGGAGATCCGTGACGTAGCCCGAAACACGTTGATCAAGATTATTGTGGCCTTGGGGCATAATTATCTGCAGTATCTTCTCACAGAGATGCAGGGAGTTCTTGTAAAGGGCTACCAGGTAAAAACTACATAACAGCCTTCTCAGTTAACTAAGCCTAAACTAAGTTGCTATGAAATATTAAATTGTTTATTCTGTTTTTTAGATCCATGTCTTGACCTTCACTGTTTACCATCTGCTGTCAGTCCTGAAACCATCCTTGAAAGCTGGAGACCTTGATCCTTGCTTGGACATTCTGATAGCGGTACGTGATCCTGTCTGTACTGTCGTGTGTGTATATTTGGCTAAGTGGGTAGTGTGCAATAGCTGATATAGAGAATCTTTCTCAGATTTTCAACAATGAGCTGTTTGGCTCTCTTGCGGAGGAAAAGGAAATCAAGGGTATTGTTTCAAAAGTGATGGAGGCCCGTCACAGCAAGAGCTCAGACTCGTATGAGCTTTTGGCTCAGTTCTGCAGCCAGGAGAGGGTCACGCAGCTCATCCTTCCGCTCAAAGTGGTAAGTGGCCAATCAGTTGTTGACAAAATTGAAAATCTTTGCCCACAAGCATTTCCAATGACAATACTGGTGCATGATTGATAGATTTTGGAGAAGACGGCCAGCCTGAAAGTGTCTCGGCGAGTGCACAGTGTTTTGAGGAGAGTCGTAGCAGGACTACTTCTGAATCCGAGTATGACCCCTCAGTCCATTCTGCTGCTGAGCCATGGCCTGGTCAGCCAGAGCCTGCCACTCATCACAAGCAAGAGCAAGTACGTCTCTCTTTGTCTCTCACTCACTCATGGACACAATCGCGCACCCACCAGAAAGTAATGTCCTATAGTTCTATTAAAGTAACATCGTGTATCTTTGTGTTTCAGACAGAAGGCTGCTCCTCCTCCAGACCCCCGACTGCCACCTCGTAGCTGCTTGCTCCTACCCCCAACCCCGAAGAGAGGCGGAGAGAAGGCGGCCCTCAGCAGCCAGACCAACATGCACATCCTAGTGAACACGGGCCTGAGTGTAAGAACACAAACATTACCTGATAGATTCTTGATTTTCATAAAGGATTCTGAATGTCCCAGTTCTCACCTTCTAATTTGATGACTTGATGTCCTGTTGAATTATGATGTTCTACGTACTTGTATTGTGGCTTGACTTATTTATTTTTATTATATATCCGTGTACACATGCAGCTGCTCCATGGTAGTTTGAAAACTTCCAAGGTCAACTCCTCCGTGGCATCCATACGGGAGATGTTGGACCCATTTGTGTCTCTTCTGCTGGACTGTCTCAGCTCCATGCACGTCAAGGTCTGTCCCATGTGTCTCACTGGGAGTGGCTTTACCTTGGGATGATCACCAAACTGTTTGTATATAATGTTTCAGCATGTTTTATTTGTAACCCTACCCTGCTGGTGTGTGTGTGTGTGTGTGTGTGTGTGTAGGTGATCACGGAGTCTTTGCAGACCTTCATTTGGATCCTGAAATTTCCTCTTCCTGCAGTGGAGCAAAATGCTGACCAACTCACCAAGCAGCTGTTCGTTCTGCTGAAGGACTACGCAAAAGCGGGAGCTGGCCACGGAGAAAACTTCCACCTCGTCCAGAACTGCTTCAAGGTGCACAGACCTGCTGACATACACATACAGTTTTCTGATTAAATTAATTCTGCTTTCATCCTTCTGCTTCATATCCATCTCACTCAGTCTTGTCTTTTTGGTTTGCCTTTTTTTAATATCTTGTCTGTTTTTATCTTTTAGGCCATAACTGTCCTAGTGAAGAATATGACGAAAAACCGCATTTCACATACGCAGCTGCAAGTGCTGCTGGGATACGCTGAAGAGGACATCTATGATAATTCGCGTCAAGCCACTGCATTCGGCCTGCTCAAGGTGTATTTTGACACCGAGATAAAATTGCATATTCATTAACTGATCTCAGACACTTATTGTAAGCATTGGAACCCTACTTGAAGGGACGCTCTGAGAAAAGGAAATATTTATCCATCAGCACATTGGAACATCTCTAGACCTGTCTATCTACATGGCTTTCAAAGAAAGTGCTACAGTAATATTGGCTTCGGCTTTATGTGGAGTGTTTAGGAAATTACTTTCAAATTTTTCTCATAGACTTCTGTAGTGTTGACTGCACACTCCGAAGTATAAATCATTTTCTACATCTAATTTCCATCCTCCTCTTTAGCTGCTAAATATTATTTGCATAATTGTACATCTTTGTCTCGCAAACAGTGAAAGAAAATCACAATTGAACAAGTGTTGCCAGGCAAAACAAACCTCGCCGGGTAGCACTTATGATGAATATGAAGGAAGATGATATGAAAAAAATAGATACCCTATGGGTACATGTGGCTACCGCTTATAAATAAAATTGTGTTCTGATACCATGTCCATACAGTAAATATTTACTCTGAGGTAGCAGCCACAAAAATTAAGCATAATCCAAAAATTAACAATTTAAAAATCACAGAAGTAAAATATGCCAAGTGTCTGTACTTTTATATTATTCTACTCCTACCTCTTACAGTTTTCGAAACTGAAACCTCCGAACCGAGGCTGACATACACACGCTGTCGCCATGATCCAAACTCTTATTTCCTGGAAATGGCCCGGCGCTAGAGCTCAGTGGAACGCACTTTCCCTCTGTAATAAGCATAAACATGTCTGAAAGCGATTTCTTTAGTCTAGTCCAGGGGTTTTCAAAGTGTGGGAGAGTCAGCCCCCCCTTGGAGAGCAAATAAACAACAGCGCCCCCCCTTACAATTTTTGTTGTTGCTATACTTAATGTTCCATTCATATTTTAAAAAAAAATGGTTGTTTTACACATTTTTTTCTTTTTCACATTTTAAACATCTGTGCTTTTTAAAACATCTTGTTTTACACATTTTAAACATCCCATAGCATGGTTAGCTAGCACCTCTTGGCAGACAACACACTGTAGCAGTGGAGCATCTTCAGATCCAGTCCATGAAAATCCAAACTTTAAATAATTGTGGTCATACCTCCTTCTTTTTCCAGTCCCCCCCGGATTCTGCGGGCCTTTTTTGTGATTGTTGCGGGCTAAAATGTCTGATGTTGCGGGGGTTTCCAAAAAAATTGCGATGAAAGTTGCGGTGTTTAGGTTTTTGTTGCGATTACATTGTGGGAGGAAGTGAAAGTTGCGAGAAATTGTTGCGATTTTCTCTTTTTGTGATTAAAATTGAGTGATATGTTAAATATTAAGTTATTACTGAAAAACTATTGATTAAAAAACAAAGACACTGAGAAATGGTCCTATAAACAACTTTACTAATATAAAAGATTACCAGGACTACAAAAATGCAGAAAAATAGGCTTTACTTATCCAAATGCACCTGTTGGTTCAAAAGTTAAAGTGCAGAGAACCTCACAGCACAACATGATGTTACCTTAAAATATAATATATATGCTTCAGCTTTCATGTAAGAAAAAAAACTATTAATACTAGTACTGTGTGCAGGCAGTCTCTCCTGAAGACTAAATTAAACAATAATTATAAACTAATAAAATAAATGGCTCAGGCTTCATAGAAGGAAAAAAAAACAATTTGAACAGAATCTCACAGTATGATGCTGAAGCTGCCTAAACAATGGAAAATAAAATACCATTTTGGCAAAAATGTTGGCATCCATTAATTTCTTGTATTAAGTAAAAAAATAAAGTGCACACAGTCCTTCACTGTAAATATAACACACTTTCAGTAACAGAATTTAAGCCTACAGAAACACTGACTCGCACATCATGCAATGTTGCCAGATACTGCTGACGTTTTCCAGTCCAAAATATATTCAAAACCCGCCAAAATGCACTTGAAACCTCCAATCTGGCAACACTGCGCGCATGCTGCTTCTCTTGAACATAGACATCCGGAAGTAAGGCGGAAGGTAGTTTGTCGATGTCACCTCAAGATGACGCCAACGATTGGTCAAATTTGCGGGAAAGTTGCGGTGATTGGATATAATTGCAGCACCGCCCTGAATTCGTGGGGATTGGTTGAATTTGCGCTGAAGTTGCAAATCGCAACATCCTGGAGGCTCTGTTTTTTTTTGCTTGGCCGTCTCCTCACTCCCTGTAGCTTTAGGTACTAAAAATCGATCCATTTTGTCTCTCACGTTGCGCCCCCCCTGAAGAACTCTGGCGCCCCCCAGGGGGGGCGCGCCCCACACTTTGAAAAGCCCTGGTCTAGTCCATTTATTTCGAATGGTGAACCAAATTGTATACACTCACCGGCCATTTTAATCAGAACACGTGTATGTGCATGCGCAGTGCACGATCGTTACATTCTTAGAGCACGATGACATAGTGGCTAGTGCCTCCATATGAGGCAGTAGCCACAACAAACGATTTTGACCTTTTTGGTGACCTTGACCGGATGACCCTCAAAATATTGGAGTTTCTATTTGAGACCAATGCCCATCTATCCTGAAAATTTCATGAAAATTGGTCCAACCGTTTTCCTGTAATATCGTTAATAAACAAAGAACCCCCGCCAAAAACAATACCTCACCTCCAGTGGGTTCCGTCCTGGGCAAGGTAACTAGATAGATACTGTGACTAAAGTCAGTGATTTACGCTAGCTCTTATGAACTGGGACGTTTGGTCACCGTACCCTATAGATCTAGAATGGTAAGAGATAGAGAATGAGGCTTAGTGAGGAGTAAAAAGCATGTTTTTCATGGATCATTCCAGTTTGGTGATCCGGATCAGCACCAAAAGTCATAGCAGCAACTTAATTCAGCCCAGAGGTGTTCATGTGAAATTTGGTGGTGATTGGTTGAAAACTGAGGGAGAAATAGCATCCTAAAAAAGGTTAGGATGATGATGATGATAATGACAGGATTATCTGCTACAGATAATGGATGGATGATGATGATGATGATGATGATAATAATAATAATCATAAAGTAGAAAGATCCTGAGAGTAACAATTTGCTCCAGCGCTGCTAGTGCAAATTAATATTGAGATTTGGATTTTTTTTTTTTAAGCAACTAAATTCGTTCAGTTCAGTTAGGTTTTATTTGTATAGCACTTTTAACAATGGACATTATTGCAAAGTAGCTTTACAGAAATCTGAATGTAGATTCAACTCTGTAATGAGCAAACTAGTCATGACCATGGCAAGGAAAAACTCCCTGAGATATCATGAAGAAAAATCTTTGAGATGAACCAGACTCAAAAGGGAACCAATCTCTTGTGCATGACGCACGGCAAATTGTTTTAGACAGCTGGAAGAATTGGCTCTTGGTTTAATGAATGCTCTGTGTTTATAGGCGATCCTGTCCAAGAAGCTGGTGGTACCAGAGATGGAGGAGGTGATGAAAAAAGTTGCCAAACTGTCCATCAATGGCTCGAACGAGCACGTCCGCATCCGCTGTAGACAGGTCAGTAACAGCCCTCACTATCTTCCTTATCGTCGTCATCATTTATAGAAGAAGCCTTGGAAGAAACTACGAAGTTTCCAGTAGTGTTTCCTATTTTTTTCCAGATCTATCTGAAGTACCTCATGGATTATCCACTTGGGAAGAGGCTGAAGACCCATTTTGACTTCATTGTTGCCCAGCTCACGTAAGTACTTTGATGTCAAATGTAAGCATTGAAATTAGACGACCAATGAAATATGGTGCTGGAGATTTTTTTTTTCTCTTCTCTCCTCTATATTCTGGAGGTGGAAAACTTTGCTCAGTCACAAGTGATCCACATGAACCACTAACATTTAACCAGTGTTGACAAGCAGGCATGTCTAGTTGTGTCGATTCAAGAGAAGTCATTTGTCAGAATTCAGTTTTTCAAATCAGTTATATCCAACTAACATCTGCCAAAATCGCCAAAAATACCTTTGAGAATGGAAGAGTAAACTTGGTTCCATTGTGTTGCTGAAAGCTATTGAGGTTTTTCTCATTTATGCAGATATGAATATGACACAGGGAGACAGTCTGCCCTCGAGATGATGGGCTTCATTTTCCAGACATTCCCTCAGGTATCACCTCACTCCTTCGACAATTGAATATTTATTCTTTCTGTTTAGTCTATAGCTTATTTTTGTTGATGCTTGTGTGTACAGCCTCTTCTCTTGGACCACTGTGGACTCTTCTTTGTGCCTCTGTCTCTGGCTGTGGTCAATGATGATTCAGCATGCTGTAAGAAAATGGCCTCTCTCGCCATCAAGTCATTACTGGGTCAGTTAGACGTGAAGCACCAGAACTCCATGTTCACGTTGGTCCACAGCTGGCTGGCAGGAGAGAAGGTGAACTAAAAAGACACTGATATGAAAACTAATGAGTGGAAACGTGTATTTAAAAAAAAAAAAAATCCTGTACTAATATTTTCTGTGCATTTATATTTGTGCAGGTGGCTCTACGGAGATTGGGCGCTCAGGTGTGTGGGATTTTTGTAGAAATGGAAGAGGAGCAGTTTAATCACAGACTGGATTCTCTGCTGCCTCTAATAGAGAGGGAAATCCACACTGCCAACTTCGAAGATGTGAGTATTGATGTGAGACATAATCCTGTTACTGACTGTATGAAGTGAAGTATGTGTGCTAGCCAAAGGTGAATCTGCAATTCGCATACAATTTCTGTACTTTTTTGTTTTTAGATCGAAGAGGAAGAAAACGAGAAGGCTGCAGACAGGTTACTCTTCTCCTATCTCACCCTCATCACCAAACTTATCAAGCACTGTGGCTTTTTGGAGCTCCACAAACCAGCTGATACTGTCTCTAGCATCTGGGGTATGAATTAACAAACACACATGCACACTAAGGGCATGTTCATGTTTTGTGACATACACTTCATAAAGTGGGATACTGTTTGTTGGATAAGATGCACAAGTTTAATTCAGATGGGAGACAGAAGGAGGAGACATACAGTTGTGCTCATAAGTTTACATACCCTGGCAGAATCTATGATTCTTTGACCATTTTTCAGAGAATATGAATCTCATCTCTAGCCGCTTTATCCTTCTACAGGGTCGCAGGCAAGCTGGAGCCTATCCCAGCTGACTACGGGCGAAAGGTGGGGTACACCCTGGACAAGTCGCCAGGTCATCACAGGGCTGACACATAGACACAGACAACCGTTCACACTCACATTCACACCTACGGTCAATTTAGAGTCGCCACTTAACCTAACCTGCATGTCTTTGGACTGTGGGGGAAACCGGAGCACCCGGAGGAAACCCACGGGGAGAACATGCAAACTCCACACAGAAAGGCCCTCGCCGGCCACGGGGCTCGAACCCAGGACCTTCTTGCTGTGAGGCGACAGCGCTAACCACTACACCACCGTGCCGCCCGAGAATATGAACGATAACACAAAAATATCTTTTCCACTCATGCTTAGTGGTTGGGTGAAACCATTTATTGTCAAACGACTGTGTTTTCTCTTTTTAAATCATAATGACAACAGAAACTACCCAAATGACCCTGATCAAAAGTTCACGTACCCTGGTGATTTTGGCCTGATAACATGCACAGAAGTTGACACAAATGGGTTTGAATGGCTACTAAAGGTAACATCCTCACCTGTGATCTGTTTGCTTGTAATCAGTGTGTGTGCATAAAAGCTGAGTGAGTTTCTGGGATCCAGACAGACTCTTGCATCTTTCATCCAGCCACTGACGTTTCTGGATTCTGAGTCATGGGGAAAGCAAAAGAATTGTCAACGGATCTACGGGAAAAGGTAGCTGAACTGTATAAAACAGGAAAGGGATACAAAAAGATATCCAAGGAATTGATAATGCCAGTCAGCAGTGTTCAAACTGTGATTAACAAATGGAAAATCAGGGGCTCTGTTAAAACCAGGCAAATGCCACAAAGTATCTCGCCTACAATACGCCTAACAGCACAGAGACAAGCCTCAAAACTTCTGGAACAAGGTAATTTGGAGTGATGAGACCAAAATTGAACTTTTTGGCCACAACCATAAACGTTACATTTGGAGAGGTGTCAACAAGGCCTATGATGGAAGGAACGCCATTCCTACTGTAAAGCACAGAGGTGGATCACTGATGTTTTGGGGATGTGTGAGCTACAAAGGCACAGGAAACTTGGTCAAAGTTGAAGGAAAGATGAATGCAGCACGTTATCAGCAAATACTGGAGGCAAATTTGCACTCATCAGCCCGGAAGCTGCGCATGGGACGTACTTGGACGTTCCAACATGACAACGATCCAAAACACAGGGCCAAGTCGACCTGTCATTGGCTACAGCAGAACAAAGTGAAGGTTCTGGAGTGGCCATCTCAGTCTCCTGACCTCAATATCATCGAGCCACTCTGGGGAGATCTCAAGCGTACAGTTCATGCAAGACAGCCCAGGAATTTACAGGAACTGGAGGCTTTTTGCCAAGAAGAATGGGCAGCTTTACCATCTGAGAAAATAAAGAGCCTCATCCACAACTACCACAAAAGACTTCAGGCTGTCATTGATGTTAGAGGGGGCAATACACGGTATTAAGAACTGGGGTATGTAAACTTTTTGATCAGGGTCATTTGGATGTTTTTTGTTGTCATTATGATTTAAAAATAGAAAACACAGTTGTTTATCAATAAATGGCTTCACCCAACCACTAACCATGAGTGGGGAAAAGTTTTTGTGTTATCATTCATATTCTCTGAAAAAAGGCCAAGAAAGCAAAAATTCTGCCAGGGTATGTAAACTTATGAGCACAACTGTATATTTAAGTTATTCCACAAAACCGAGTCGTATATGAGCCAATAGTGAAGTGCTGAGTTGGCTATAAGCACAATGAGATTGAGTGGAATAACTGTTTTATTCTATCCACATGCCCTGGATTTTGAGAAACCGAGCATTTTTATTTTTTGCAAATTCTATAAACAAAAACTTTATACAAAACGTCCGACAGATGAAAGATGCATCTCTTGGATGCGCTGGGACGCATCATCAGTGATGTAACCTGGAGTCATCTGGTGTTTCAGGTCTTTCAATATCATACACCCTCTCCCAGTCGACCCAGCCAGGGTTGATCAGACCCCAGCTTGAGTCCCGGCAGCATTCGTCCACGGATCCGCCCTCTTAATCCAAAGCCACCTTTTGGCTTTCTCTGCGGCTTCTGCTTTAATCTTTAAAACTTTATACAAAACGTCCGACAAAATCATTTCCACTTAGAACGTAAACAAACCGGCAAAATGCTATAAAAACTCTTGAAAAAATAAAGGTATATTCTTACCATCAAATACATTCATTCCATATTTTGTTGCTTTTTTTTTGTATTTTTTTGGGTTTTGTTTACAATTAGTTTTTATTTCATCCTCGGTTGGATTCAGTAACACGGGCCGCCATTTTCTTTTCTTCTTTAAGGTTTTTTTTTTTTTTGGCAGTTGGCAAACCAACTTTAAAGGTGCATTACTGCCACCGACTGGGCTGGAGTGTGGACCAGGAGATATTTTGTGGGGTGGGAGACTATTCTTTTAGCTATTTCTCATCTCATCTCATTATCTCTAGCCGCTTTATCCTGTTCTACAGGGTTGCAGGCAAGCTGGAGCCTATCCCAGCTGACTACGGGCGAAAGGCGGGGTACACCCTGGACAAGTCGCCAGGTCATCACAGGGCTGATACATAGACAACCATTCACACTCTCATTCACACCTACGGTCAATTTAGAGTCACCAGTTAACCTAACCTGCATGTCTTTGGACTGTGGGGGAAACCGGAGCACCCAGAGGAAACCCACGCGGACACGGGGGGAACATGCAAACTCCGCACAGAAAGGCCCTCGCCGGCCCCGGGGCTCGAACCCGGACCTTCTTGCTGTGAGGCGACAGCGCTAACCACTATACCACCGTGCCGCCCTTAGCTATTTCTGTTTCTTTTAAATACTCGATAACAAAGTGATATATCTGACTTGATGCGCGCCACCATTTTGTTTTTCTCTACTCATGGTATATGAGCTGATATCCTAGTAGTAGGGTAGCCAATCAGAGCACGCGATTGCTTGTGTCCAGTGAATGTGGACAGAATAAATCCACTTACTAATCCTTCGTATTTACGTAACAGTTCAACCATAATGATCAGGAGCTATTGCTGTTGGGCATGCAGGAGCAGCTGTGAACGACGCCCCTTTCTTGCTTCAGAAACTTTAAGAATAAACATTTGCTATCTGTCATGTCACACCTATGGACTAGAGATGTGTTTTCTGCCTTATATTAATATTCGAATAGCTGCAAGAGTGTGATATGCACCACTGAATTTTTGCTGTCCTGAGCTTAGTGGCAGGGTAACAGTAAAACGCAGAGGTTCAGCTAAAGTTCAAGGGTTTTGCTTTTTGCTCCCTGCTTGACAAATTACTCTCTGGCAACTTTATTTTACTCTGAAGGAATGTTCTCATATCTTTTTAGTATTATAATAGTTTCTGGTGTGTGGAAAATGAGCCAGTGGTGTCTAAAAAATAGAACAGAGTTGTTTTATAACTGAAGTCATGAATTACTTTTTCACTTTAATCCCAGGATTAAAGTGAACCTTGGCTCATGGTTTTCAGAAACACACTAGCAAACGTATCAACTCTTGAACTCTGATGTAATCTCGAACTACATTCACTCTTCTAGGTCACATCGAAGCTCACCTGCGTTATCCTCACTCCTGGGTTTGGCGGACTGCTTCTCAGATCTTTGGCCTGCTTTTTGCTGCTCAGAAACCAGAGAAGCTGCTGTCTCTGTGGCGCTCTGAGAGAAATGCCCCCCAAAACACTCCACCTGTGGCTTCATCTTTCCTCTCAACCAGCCTGGACAAGAAGGTGAGACTCTACAGGACAACGTTATCCTTCACTCTACTGGCTCAAACGTGACCTCTGAAATCCTTTTCTGCTTTTCACTTTCAGATGAGGGAGCTCATCTTATCGTTCTGTCACCAGCTGCAATCTAAGTTCCTGGACACGAGTGCTGGCGAGCAGGTAGGAAATCTCATCAAATCAAATTGAGCACAAGCAAAAACTGTCAGCAGTAATGCAGAGTAATGGGTTGATGTATTATGACTGTCAACAGGTAATCAAGAACCTCCTCTTCGTGGCCAAGGTGATCTATCTTATCTCACCAGAGTCTGACTTGGAGGAGAATCGAAAAGAAGAAAGAGTAAATGATGCTGTGGAGAAAACCGAGGAGGAGGATGGAGATGAGGAAGAGGAGCAGCAGCAACAGCAGGTTCTAGATGAGCAGGATGAAAATCGGCCACCTTCTCTGCTCTGGGTGATTAAGAAACTCTCACTGCTTGCTAAGAGAGAGGCAGCCAACACCCCGAAAGTGCCAGTGAAGGTGAGCTATTAAATAGAACACTACACAATAATGCTCTTCTCCTGTCACATATCACATCCGCCTCATTAGTTATTCAAAACTTTAGCTGGTGGTCTACCAAAGCTCAGTTGACAAAGCGTTTGTACGGAGAAGGTGCACTGCTTGCATGAAAAATGCCTTGCGCTTGCATTGTTTTAGGTTGTTCGAATCGATCAAACCGTGAAACTGATAAAAGTTTCTTCAGGGTTCCCCGTGAACTAATAAAAAAGGGTGAACGAACACAGGATTTCACAAAAAGATGTCAAGAAAAGTGGCTTTTGAACCTCTCACTGAAATCGAAGGGAGCCGAGTTGAAGCATGCTCGAGTTTGAAGCACTTGGTGAAAGGTTTGTATCTCCCTCTCAGCTATGTCTTTAGTGTTTTCCAAGTACTTTTCTTGCTCCGTGTCGTTATTTTATGGTACTTTTTTTTTTTTTAAGTCGTGAAGTACTAAAGTCCCCAGCTGTTTCTTTCCTCACTCCTCACAAAGTCCATATGCATGAAGGTTACGACAAAATTTTTACCCAGCCATACAGTTACAATGCGCCGTGATCACTTCTCCGTCTTATTTAACTAAGATCCAGGTCTTTAAAGGGGTTTCTGATGATCTTTGTGAACGATTTAGCTGAGAGATAAGAGCCAACACAAGTGAGAATCAAGTGAACTGTTTGTTTACACTTCAACTTGCAGCACTTCGTTGTAAAGAGGCAAACGAAAAGCTTAAAAAAAAAACACACACACACGGGCAAAAACAATACAGGATTCATTCGGCAGCGACTTGATACCGAGGTCCTTTACCCAGCCACATACAAAAAAGTTGTAAGCCTCCATACTCTTCCACGCTTTCATCTGTTTTGCGGTGTAGAAGGGCGTCTGCAACACCAGATAGTTCGAGATGTCGGGGAACTCGACTGAAGGGAAGCTTTCGAGATCTTATGACAAATCCTTTTTTCCCAGACTGTAGGGGTCGATTCCATTGCACATAGCAATCTCCTGAATATATCTAAAGCCAGCAGTGGATTCTAGATTACGAGCGTACTCCTAAGTTATCGATAGTTGTTTGCACTATTGCAGCCGTTTAGACCACCAGCTATTTCACTGGTGAAATTCATGACTAAATAATGAAGTCATTTATATAATGCATGTGATTGGCTCAGATGCTACAGAAGCCACACACTTTCATGTCATGGAACTGCGACCATTTTTTAAAAATGCAACTTCGATTCCAAAAAAGTTGGGACAAAGTACAAATTGTAAATAAAAACGGAATGCAATAATTTACAAATCTCAAAAACTGATATTGTATTCACAATAGAACATAGACAACATATCAAATGTCGAAAGTGAGATATTTTGAAATTTCATGCCAAATATTGGCTCATTTGAAATTTCATGACAGCAACACATCTCAAAGTTGGGACGGGGCAATAAGAGGCTGGAAAAGTTAAAGGTACAAAAAAGGAACAGCTGGAGGACCAAATTGCAACTCATTAGGTCAATTGGCAATAGGTCATTAACATGACTGGGTATAAAAAGAGCATCTTGGAGTGGCAGCGGCTCTCAGAAGTAAAGATGGGAAGAGGATCACCAATCCCCCTAATTCTGCGCCGACAAATAGTGGAGCAATATCAGAAAGGAGTTCGACTGTAAAATTGCAAAGAGTTTGAACATATCATCTACAGTGCATAATATCATCAAAAGATTCAGAGAATCTGGAAGAATCTCTGTGCGTAAGGGTCAAGGCCGGAAAACCATACTGGGTGCCCGTGATCTTCGGGCCCTTAGACGGCACTGCATCACATACAGGCATGCTTCTGTATTGGAAATCACAAAATGGGCTCAGGAATATTTCCAGAGAACATTATCTGTGAACACAATTCACCGTGCCATCCGCCGTTGCCAGCTAAAACTCTATAGTTCAAAGAAGAAGCCGTATCTAAACACGATCCAGAAGCGCAGACGTCTTCTCTGGGCCAAGGCTCATTTAAAATGGACTGTGGCAAAGTGGAAAACTGTTCTGTGGTCAGACGAATCAAAATTTGAAGTTCTTTATGGAAATCAGGGACGCCGTGTCATTCGGACTAAAGAGGAGAAGGACGACCCAAGTTGTCATCAGTGCTCAGTTCAGAAGCCTGCATCTCTGATGGTATGGGGTTGCATTAGTGCGTGTGGCACGGGCAGCTTGCACATCTGGAAAGACACCATCAATGCTGAAAGGTATATCCAGGTTCTAGAGCAACATATGCTCCCATCCAGACGACGTCTCTTTCAGGGAAGACCTTGCATTTTCCAACATGACAATGCCAAACCACATACTGCATCAATTACAGCATCATGGCTGTGTAGAAGAAGGGTCCGGGTACTGAACTGGCCAGCCTGCAGTCCAGATCTTTCACCCATAGAAAACATTTGGCGCATCATAAAACGGAAGATACGACAAAAAAGACCTAAGACAGTTGAGCAACTAGAATCCTACATTAGACAAGAATGGGTTAACATTCCTATCCCTAAACTTGAGCAACTTGTCTCCTCAGTCCCCAGACGTTTACAGACTGTTGTAAAGAGAGAAAAGGGGATGTCTCACAGGGGTAAACATGGCCTTGTCCCAACTTTTTTGAGATGTGGTGTTATGAAATTTAAAATCACCTAATTTTTCCTCTTTAAGTGATATATATTTTCTCATTTTAAACATTTGATATGTCATCTATGTTCTATTCTGAATAAAATATGGAATTTTAAAACTTCCACATCATTACATTCCGTTTTTATTTACAATTTGTACTTTGTCCCAACTTTTTTGGAATCGGGGTTGTGTACTGTATGTTTATCAGCTGCTATTTTTTTTTCTTCCCCCACCCCCCAAAAAACTTCTGTGAAATACACCATGTGGACACCCAAACATCACATCCATTATGTGGGCCTTCTCCAAACTTTTGACACAAAATTGCACATAATTGTATAGAATGTATGCTGTAGAATTACAATTTCCCTTCACTGGAATGAAGAGGCCCAAACCTGTTCCAGTATGACCGTGCCCCTGTGCATAAATCAAGCTCTATGAATACATGGTTTGCCAAGACTAGAGTGGAAAAATTTGGGTATCCTGCACAGAGCCATGAATTTTTAATTCCACTGAACAGCTTTGGGATGAAGCAGAACACAGACTACAGCCCAGGCCTGCTCATCCAACATCAGTGGCTTACCTCATGAATGCTCTTGTGGTTGAATGAGCACTTCCCCATAGCCACAGCCTTCCCAGAAGAGTGGAGGTTATTATAACAGCAAAGGGGGACAAAATCTGGAAAGGGACCTTCAGAAAGCAAGTATGGTGGTCAGGTGTCTACAGACTTTTGGCATATAGTGCACTTTGCTGAGTCCACATCCAGACTCTCTTTTGCCAGTTGCTGTCCCTTGTTGTAGGTGGGGACTCCGCCTGTTTGAGAAAATGTTTTCTTTTCCATTTTTCACAGAGAACGTGTGTTTTCAAGTTCCTGGGAGCCATTGCTGTTCACCTGGGCAAAGAGCGTCTTGGCCCATACCTGACTACCATCATTGCTCCGCTCTACAGAGAACTGGACAGCACGTATGCAGACCAAGGTTTCTGCAACTTTAATTCCTAACGCTCATTGACCAAGAATTATTTATTTAGTAGTTTTTTTCTTCTAATTCTTCTAATCTGGTTTGATTATTTAAGACCCCACACTGAAGAACTTGGCCCAGGAGCTCATTGAGCTGTTGAAGAAGTGGGTGGGTCTTGAGAAGTTCTCGCTGGCCTTTGCTGCTGTGCAGAAGGAGGCCTCGAAGCGACGAGCCTCACGCAAGAAACACAAGGCCTTGCAGGTGAGTTTCTTCAGGGAACCATGCTCACTGTAATAGTTTGAGTGTAAAGCTTGTTACTGTGGTGTCGCCATGGTTGCCCATTTTCCCTTTTGTTCCTTAGGCTGTAACCAACCCTGACATTGCTGCTAGGAAAAAGATCAAGAAACAGCAGAAGAAAACCGAGGCAAAGAAAAGGAAAACTGAGTTTTTACAGCCAGGACACAAAGCAAAGAAACGCAAACGTTCTTCACTCAGAGACTTGGCTATGGTTCAGTGAAATTTTTTGTTACATCTTTTCGTTTTAAATAAATTGTCCTCGGGTCCAAGTGTGTGATCCTATCTGGCCCTCATGATTTATAGATTCAAGTGTTAGCTGGAGGCTGTTGCATTACGTGGATAAATGCACTTTTTTTTTTTTAAATTAAATGTATATGGATTCAAAACTGAATAAGATGAGTATTATTGTTTGGGGTAATGGTGAAATTACAAATGGGAGACAATAGCTGGTTTCCTAATAGAGCAGGATATACAAAGTGACTGGCTTCATTAGTATAGATATGGGGATATAGTATAGATATATGGGGATAGATTAGGGATAAAATTAGCTCATGTTTTAAGTCGCTCAAATTCTGTAAAGCTGCTTTGCGACAATGTTTATTGTTAAAAGCGCTATACAAATAAACTTGATTTGATTAGTATTTGCCTCAATTTTAAAAGCACTAGAACATGTATAGAAAATAAAATGCTATGAATGTCACCCTCATGACTATAGGATTTGAGAAGTTACCAAAAATGCAAGATTAGCTGTATTAGTGAGAGCATCAGTGCATGACAGTCAGTAAAACAAAATTATACCCAAATTAACTCTAAACTAAAAATATGGTTGTAGCTTTTAATACACTGTGTGGTTAAAACTCTACCTACTTCCTGAATTTAAAAAAAAAAAAAAAAAAAGTGTTCCAAAGTTGTTACAGGCCTTTCCATTTTTATCATGGAGTAAGAACAATTTTCAGTGACTAATGGTAGGCAACTCAATTCCTCTAATGACATTAAAAGGAACAGTCCACCGTACTTCCATAATGAAATATGCTCTTATCTGAATTGAGACGAGCTGCTCCGTACCTCTCCGAGCTTTGCGCGACCTCCCAGTCAGTCAGACGCAGTCAGACGCGCTGTCACTCCTGTTTAGTAATGTAGCTAGGCTCAGCATGGCCAATGGTATTTTTTGGGGCTGTAGTTAGATGCGACCAAACTCTTCCACGTTTTTCCTGTTTACATAGGTTTATATGACCAGTGACATGAAACAAGTTCAGTTACACAAATTGAAACGTAGCGATTTTCTATGCTATGGAAAGTCCGCACTATAATGACAGGCGTACTAACACCTTCTGCGCGCTTCGGCAGCGCATTGATATCTGAGCTCCGTATCAATGCGCTGTCGAAGCGCGCAGAAGGTGTTCGTACGCTTGTCATTATAGTGCGGACTTTCCATAGCATAGAAAATCGCTACGTTTCAATTTGTGTAACTGAACTTGTTTCATGTCACTGGCCATATAAACCTATGTAAACAGGAAAAACGCGGAAGAGTTTGGTCGCATCTAACTACAGCCCCAAAAAATACCATTGGCCATGCTGAGCCTAGCTACATTGCTAACAGGAGTGACGGCGCGTCTGACTGACTGGGAGGTCGCGCAAAGCTCGGACAGGTACGAAGCAGCTCGTCTCAATTCAGATAAGAGCATATTTCATTATGGAAGTACAGTGGACTGTTCCTTTAACTTCAAAACTGTCACTGTTTTTTATAAATTACTCACCATGAAAATGTGCAAAATGCAACTGATGTAAAAGCTCATACGCACAAACAGTGATGGACTTGCATTCACAGCAAAATATTTTAGATGCAATACTCAAGATAAAAGTTTCACACTATATGGAGTCTCTTTTGATCCTAAAAAAAAAGACAAATTGGCTCTCTATGAGGAAAGAAGTCAGTAATGGAAATTACATCAGAAAAATACCTGAACCTTCATTTCTTAAAATTCAATATTTCTTTGAAATGACATTAGGGTGATGAATTTTAAATATGGGTTTCAGGACACTTTTTGCCTTAGAGTCCATCCTTTACAAATATCATTGCCTTAACTTGTCAGCTCAACGTCATAGTTTTGGCCCCTCGGCTGAAGAATTGCTTTGATCCACTTGAAAGCAAAATACTTAATGTGACTTGGCAAGTGGGAAATATGGAACGTCTGAACAAGTCAACGCAACATTTGTCCTTTGTCCAATACTTATGGCACCTTCATGACTCCGAATAATACAGCGATGAGGACTGGTTGAAGACTTTCATCTCGCTCATGACTTTTTTTTTTTCAAAGGAACAAGCAACACTTGCACCTGCTCGGGAAATGATTCATGAGTATTTAACTTGATTACTCTGACTCCACTGCAAGACCATTTCACCTCTTCCATGCAGGAAAAGATTATTGATATCAGATTTATTTCAGTGTTAACACAATATTGTCCACTGTACATGCTTGTATATAAATACGCAATGACAAATCCACTGCATACAAACAAAACAATTAGTCTTAAATAAAACAACCCACTAAAATACCCAAATGTAGTTAGATACCAAAGCCAGAGAACCGAGTAAGGAGTTTGAAGAAATAGCACAAGTAGCAGTGACTCAAGAGTCTGGTACCAAGCTTAAAGGGGGACAGAGGAAATGCCAAACTGATTAAGATACTCCAATGTAGTGGATGTGTTTACAGGAAGAACAGGTCTAACTGGCACCAGTATAGATCAATCGGCACAAGTCTAGGACCGCAGTGTTTCCTACAGCTCATGTACAGAGTCCATATGAACTGGGAACCAGTGAATATTCAGTGCTCAGGCTGTACTGAAGCCCAGATATTCTGTAACTGTAGTTTCATTTTAAGTAGAGGGTACAAGAAAAAAAAAAAAATGCCTTCATATAAAGGGGAAAAGGGAAACGCAGTCACTGGTCCAAAGGGCACCAAAGTCTTTCAACTAGAAGTTTCAGAGGACAGAGAAGTATTTACAGAGAGTGGCGCAAGTGCAATTACTGTCGGCTCTTCAGAGACTCCACCAACCTGCACAGAGAAACGCAAACAAACGCTTTAATACTCAGCAAACACAAAACTGTTCTTTTGTAACGATCGCCTTAAGAAGGTCTGTACCATTCCATAGCCTCATCCAGGCCTATTCCTTTGATGGCAGATGTTTTGAAGATCTGCCACTTCCTGTCTTTGAGTGCAGGTAACCCCAAGGCATTGGCCACCTCAGTGGGCGTCATGGCTTGCTCCATGTCCTGTTTGTTGGCAAACACAACCAGGATGGCTTTTTTCAGTTCTTCCTCCTGCAGGAAGAGAAAACGTTAACGACATCAAATCTACACAAGGCATCATGATCCAGGTCAACGACTGGTTATTTCATTTACCTCCAGCATCGCCACCAGCTCAGACTTTGAGATACCCATCCTGTCACGGTCACTGCTGTCCACAACATAGATCACAGCATCTGTGTTGGAATAATAGCAGCGCCAGTACGGCCTGGGAAACAAACGTGAAGCATGAATGCACCTATCCCACTTTTAATTCCAGCTTGTAAAACCAGCTCATCCCTGAGCCTGATGCACTACAGTCGTCCTCACGGTAACCAGACCACGCCTCTCTAATTTACTGTTGCCAAGTTATGAGACACATCAGAGGCGTGATAGCTTTGAACTTTGTTCGCATAAGATGTGTCATTTCAGGAACATGCTGACAGAGTAAAACAGATCCACGGCGCTTGTCCTTTTCTTGCTGTAAACCATAACAAGAATGTTTCATTCTTAATAAAAAAAAGTTTCTACTTAAAAGCCCTTTCTGACGAGGGATTGAATTCAAATTAACGTATTTTTCAGATGTGAAAATGAATGCCTTTAAACTCGATCCTTTTCCAGGCCAACACAAGATCAGCCATCAAACCCAGGATCCACTGCTTAAGGCAAATATCAGCCTCTATACACACACGGAACTGAAATCAGTCGATCCCTCAAATTAAACTTGTCCAAATGCCAGACAGACTGTTTACTACAACAGCAGCAATGTGTGTTTTTCTCTTACCTGATGCTCGTCTGGCCACCAAGATCCCACACTTGGAACTTCAGGTTCTTGTAAGTCACAGTTTCAACATTGAACCCGATAGCTGTGTTTGGAAAGTGAAGTTATACGAGCACATTGTCTGATCGGTTAATAATTTACGGCTTTAACTGCTGATTGTTCTTAAAATGTTAAATTCACATACTGGGGATTGTTGTGACAACTTCTCCAACTTGCAGCCTGTAGAGGATTGTAGTCTTTCCAGCACCATCCAAACCCAAGATAAGAATTCTCATCTCTCTTGTGCCAAAGAGACCCGAAAACAGGCTCGAGAAGAAACTTCCTGCATGGAAACAAACCACAATTACAGAGGTTTCATTCAGGAAGAGATTTAAAAAAAAAAAAAAAAAGGTGCGACAATGCTGGGATCAGAGGACACACATTCAGCCTGATTCGGACATGATTTTGTTGCGGCTGACAAGTTTCCAGTGTCGGAGCCAAATATGAACATCAGGAACAACTAACAGGCCTTTTAGTTTGACAAAGAACAGCGATGTGGGATCTGGGACACCCTACAACACTGAATATTTTTTTTTGTATTTTCTAGCCTAGTTTGACGACGCCTACAATGTGTTCCTTGATAGCCATGACTGATAATTTCTTGACCCTGCTCCTGATGACAGGCAAGGACATGGATGATTACTGTCAGGGGTCAAGCTTGTATTGCTCATCTCCTGACCAAGACACAGCAAGAAATGAGGTCACTATAACTGATTCGACTGCCTAATCTGACAGTGACCATTATGAAGGACAAAATATATATCATATAGTTTAACCCCAGCATAAAGCGAAAGTGACAATACATGAAAGCCATTGAGTTTTTCCCTTATGTTCAATTCTTTCTGCCAAACACTTCCTTGCCTTCAAATTTTAGTTGTACAGGTTCCCCCCCACCTGAAGTCAGTGAGAGTCTCTCCCTGGAACATTTAGTCAGAAATAAGATTTCCTTCCTCTTTTATTTAATGGATCATCCAAGTATATTACAGACCCCTTCGCAGTAAACGTCAGTCATACGTAAGAGGAAATTGCGCGTGCAGCCTGGACTCAAAGACTCAGCGACGGTCAGACTGACTTTTGGCGACGGTAGAGACGAGAAGAAATGCCTAGTTGTTGGGTGTCAGAATCGTAGCAGTGATGGGGTTAAAATGTACAGAATTCCAGCAGGATCTCACCCATTCCCCCCCCCAAAAAAAAATTTATATATATATACACATACACACACACGCTGACGTCTATGGCTACAAGCCATCAAACGTGTAGACTGGGATGAAAGCATCAAAAATGCACGGGTTTGTAGCGCCCACTTCATCACAGGTAAGATCAGGCTATTTATTAAATCTTTATTCTTTCTAGTCTTCGTTTATTGATGTAGCAAAATACTTTGGTAACGTTTGTCTGATTAGCTGGGTCATAGTTACACAATGTAATGAATATTGTTAGCATCATCAATTTCAGTGTAAAACACGTTCTGTACATGCCCGCACATAATCCTATGCATCTAAAGACTTGTAGGCACGAAGTTTTTCGTGGGTGTACACTGAAGTCTTGTCAATAAGGTACGAGTATATCTGGCCATTGTATACCAGGGAACTTACTAACATCGTCCGTCCACTCTTTAATTAAATGCGGATCCAGTAAGCGATGTCCACTTGTTAGAGTTAACTTATTCATGTAGCATTCTCGATCTTGTAACGGCAATTGTTTTGCATAATCTGACAGCTCATAATGCCGGTCTATGGGCAGCGCCATTGTTTCTGAGTCCAGGCTGCGCGCGCATCCTGGCAACGGTCGGTTTGTTTACAAACATGCGAAGGGGTCTATACAGATATCAACATAAATATTAAGCCTTTCATCATCACTCGAGCTGGTTAGGGATCAAAAACCATGCATCAATTTGAGCAAACAGGAATTACAATTAAATGAAATCAGTGAACAAATCTGAACAGAAGCTCAAACGAGTCGCTCTGAAGAGTTAACGATTCAGTCGAGCATAGCACAATGCTATATATTTTGATTATGATGCCAGAACTTTATTCAGGAGGCTATTCAATCTCACAACTACCTGCACTAAATGAATAAATGGAGCTCATCAGAAGACTGGATTGGGTGGAAAGGAATGGCTCCTACACCCTAACTAGCAAAGTATCAGGTGGTTTAGCCCCATCTTTCTTCTTCTTCTTGTGTGCAGGGTCGCTGCCATGACCTTGACATGTCATCAATTGGAGCATAGTTTTACACCAGATGCCCTTCCTGCCACAGCCCTCCCATTTCCAGACTTGGGACCAACCATTCTCTCTCTCTCTCTCTCTCACACACACACACACACAATTTTGAGTAGCCAGTTAACCCATCTGCATGTCTTTGGACTGTGGAGGAAACCCACGCAGACACGGCGAGAACATGCAAACTCCTCATAGAAAGGCCCCCGGGCTCAAACCCAGAACCTTCTTGTTGTGAGGCGACAGTGCTAACCACTACACCACTGTGCCATGTTAGCCCCATGCTTAGCTATGAATAAAGTTGATCAAACGCGTGTCTATGATGACAGGGGCATAGCTGGCGGGGGGGGACCCTTTGTCGGACCATACATTTTTTCAATAGCCGCATAAGAATATTAGAAAAGCACCCACTGTAATTTTTCAAACTTTTTTTTTTGTTTAACTAGATTGTCACCTCAGCCTCATTAGGGTTTCTATAACCTTGTATAGACTTCCTGTGGTTTGGGCGCAAAAACCCAGTTCTGTGCAAGTGCAACACGATCGCACTAGAAAGCGTGGTCAAGCTGCCAGTGTAGCTGCAGTCTTTTTAGTTGCGAATTATGAGTATTTCCTCTTGTGTCAAAACAAGCGAAACTTTCCTCCTTTTGACGTGAAGAGAGGTAAGCAATTTATTATTTTTTCCCCCCCATCAAAGTTGCATTTTGTGGCTTTGAAGCCAAGTTTTAGTGCTGTTTCTAGAACACATCAAGAAAACGTGGAAGAAACCGCAATAATGGAAGAGCCGGTTTCTAATGCCGCTTTTCCACTACAAACGCGGCTGAGTCGGGCTGAGCCGTGCCGTGCTGAGTCGAGCTGAGTGGGGCTGTTGGAGTTGCATTTCAACTACAACCGCGCTGAACCGTGCTGGCTGGAAGTGGGTGGACACATTGGGTGGAGTTAGCGAAAGTGGGTGGACATCAGGTGATGTCGTTAAGCAGCGCAAACAGTGACATCAGTGATCTTTTAAGCGGTAGTCTCACAACCCGAATAGTAAACAATAAACATGGAGGACATGGAGTCGTTAGTGTTGCTGGTCTTGGTGCTGTGGCTTGTTGTCACCGACAACGCGGACAGATACTGGCAAGAGCGTATAGATGAGGCGAGGCGCATAAGGCTTCAGAAATTCTCGTAATTCTTCTCCTTCCGGGTTTGCGGTGTTTACAGATCCCAGCGTGCTCGCGGGGCGTGTGTGGGCATGTGAGGACACTCCTCCTCACCAATCAGTGCACAGGGGAGTGTCTGCTCACGCCCCCAGCCTCACTCGGCTCGCTTTGGCTCGCTTCAGCCCTACTCCAAAACGGTGCGAGTTTTAGGGGCTAAGCAGGGCTGAAGCGAGCTGAGTCGTGCTGGTTTTTGGTAGTCGAAACGCGAGCCGTGTCGGGCTGAAGTGAGCTGAAAAAGGGTAGTGGAAAAGGGCCATAAGCTACCTAAAACTAGCAATGGTAATTATTTTGTGTTATGTAATATACTCAGGCTGCCAGTCAGTGTGACCCCCCCCCCCGAAAAATCCTAGCTCCACCCCTGGATGGATCATTCTATATTTAAAGAGTACAGGAGCTTTTTTTTTTTTTTAAGAAGTCTGAACTTGAAGTTTTTGACTGGATTTTTCATTTGACTTTAGGCCTGTTGCGATAGTCGATATACCGACTTATCATACGGTAAATTAAAATTAACTTTTTTTTTTTAACCACGATTTTGGCATTTAAGCACTGTACATCTACATAGGGAAGTCGCCAGAGCATTAGCTTGACCCATTGACTGAATAAAACACCGCGCTGTTTTCTGTCATCTCACGTGGCTCTGTCAGAGGTGGGGCCTCCCAGCATGCAACAGTTATCCAGCCAGGGGATCCACTGAATGGGGAAAAGACGTTGCTCTGTTGTACAGACCATAGGCGTAGAATTGGGTATGGACGTGCCCCTACCAATATCAAACGACAGCTGATGTGTCCCTACCAATATTTCTGATTGAAGGGGAAAAAAAAAAAAAAAAAAAAAATCACGCTCTGTGCACGGTACACAAATGGTTACTGTAGGTTTCCACTGGGCAAAACACCACGCAAAATTTGCTCATGAATACTCGCTCTGGGGTGTGGTCATGAAAACAGCAAGCAAGTTCAGCTACCATGTCAATTAGCAAATGCGGTTGCAGTGCAGTGACCGGCTGCTAGCTAGCAAACTGTCCTTGAGGAATGTAACGTTAGATTAGCTCATAAAATTAATCAGTTAACAACAGTTCGTATTCAGTGTGTAAAAACGACAACATATGAATGACTGTTTAAGTTTGCGTGGCATGTAAATAATACAACAACTGGTGTTCATTAAGGTCACAAAGACATTATTAAATCATATCAAACTGTGTTAGTGTTGGCTAATATTGCACCTAGTCTTGCTTGTGAAGTGCCTACAAACTTTAGCAACCCGCTAACCCTGAATTTGAAATGCTTCAAACCTGACAGACCTGAAGAGCCTTGACCAAGTTCGGGTAACATGACACATGTAAACAACAACAACCCGATGGTGATGTGGACATTGTTCGTGGCCCAGACACCTTTTAATCAAATAAAACATTCACGTAATAAGCATAACAGCCTCCGCTTTCTCAATCAGAAATTGGTTACACCCACCTCTTTTGAAAACGGCACATACTGAGTATACACATACGCTGAACTGAATGGTTTTTGAGGGGGTTCATTTGAAAGCGGTCAGCTAGAAACTTGTCTGTAGAACCCCGTCACTCCCTCCTCTCCGAGCTCAAGAAGACAACAGAAGGGCAAGAATATAACAACCAATCAGAATTCAGATACATTCTGTTGCCAAGTAAAATTGTAACCTTTCAACGTGTCAAAGTTCTCGAGCCCTCGTCCTGTTTTACCGTTAGATCAATCACATATCAGCTTAAACTAGCATTCTAAAACTAGTTAAAGATCCCACAGAAGAGAGCCGACTACCCCTTGCCAGACTAACGGAACGCAGTGTTTAAGGCTCCGTATGCGTTTTACTTCCATTTATGAGGGAAAGGAACATACTCCCTCCCGACAGTCAATGCGTTATTCGCTTGTAAAACACATTTGCAAATTAGTAGAATGAGTTAATCACCATATGCAAGATTTGCATTTAATCAAATGGATTGCAGGTTATTATTCATGAATTACTACAGTTCTGAACTTCAAATTTTAAAACTTTGGAGAGACGATGGCTGCTCTTTTGGTGGAACACAACGGCGCAAAATACTGTGACCCTCTAATGTTGACCTGAAGTTGGCATTGGGTTATGTCCCCACCAATGTTAATACCAAACCTCCGCCCTTGCCTACATGTTCTCGTTCTAATCGTTGTTACTTTTATCCAAATGACAGCTGGCAATATGTTGTTACTTTGCACTTTGTTTATCTGGGTAATAATCTTTGAGAAACTTGATTGGCAGAATGTTGCCTGCGAAGAAAAGAATGTCTTTATTACCGTGCCAAGTTAATACTTACTCAAGTGCAATTTTTAAGAGCCATAGATTGTATTTTATTTATTGTTGTGAGTGGTTTTGTTTGATTGTTATTTATTTATATATTTTTTACATTCCACTGTTGAATTGAATAAGTTGACTTAATTTTAAAAAAAAAAGTTTACTGTTCTTTGAAAGGGTGTATTTGCATGATTATTTTACTAGTGGCATAAAATTGTCTTGAAAAGACGTCAACAATAATATCGTTAATCGCAATAATTTCTGAGACGATATATATCGTCCAACAAAACGTGTTATCGTGACAGGCCTATTTGACTTCTGTAAACTAACTTAAAAGTAGTTGAAGAAACTAAGCTGAATCAAATCAGGGTTTGCAGGTTTGAATCTCTGCAGCTCAACAGAGCAGTTTCAGAGGATAGTCTCAATTTAAAACACCAAGAATTAGTAAAGATGTGATTGTCATGTGGGCGGCATGGTGGTATAAGTAGTTAGCACGGTCGCCTCACAGCAAGAAGGTTCTGGGTTCGAGGCCAGCAGCTTGGGGGGGGTTTTCTGTGTGGAGTTTGCATGTTCTCACGTTGTCTGCGTGGGTTTCCTCCGGGTGCTCCGGTTTCCATAACATGTGGTTAGGTTAATATGGGTGAGGCACCTAACTCCCAACTGAGCGCTGTTAGCATGGCTGCCCACTGCTCCGTGTGTGTGTTCACTGCTTCAGATGGGTTAAATGCAGAGAAGAATTTCACAAGCACGGCTCAAAATTTGCGGTGGTCCGGTCGCCCGAGGCAACTTAATTTGTCATTTGGTGGGCAATTCCTGTCACTAGCTAGCCCGGCTGGCTAGTTGGAAAAAAATTATATATATATATATATATATATATATATATATATATATATATATATATATATATATATATATATAGCGAAGATTCAGACACACCGTCAACTAAGTCAGGCTGTCGGTTTTTTCACTACTGCGCATGCATATAACGCATCTCGTTGAATATCGCGGTAATCACGTTATCAAATTCAATAGATGTGGCCACATTATCGCCCATTTAAACACGTGTTTTTGCTGTTGTTGTTTACATCTTCCATATCGCAACGTAGCTTTGGTATTTTCTGAAAGGCGTACAGAAACCGCCAGAGACGGGGACAAAGCGACCTCGGTCTGAAGAGGAGAAAAAGGCTGCAGATAAAGTGTACGAGAAGGAGAAATGACAAAGGACTTATAAGCAAACGTGGGAGCAGGGTAGGCCTTGGCTGCAATACGATTTTTATGGAATAATTTTCTTCAAGTTGATTCCTAGTCAATATGAAGCTCCTAATGCTTTCTCTCTCTCAAATGGTGAAATACAGAAAAGCATGTTGGACATATTTTGGGTGCTATAGTCATGATAGTAAGTATACTTGTTTTCAATACTCATACACCAAGTTCCCAAGTTTTCCAATATATTATTATTTCATCTCATCTCATTATCTGTAGCTGCTTTATCCTTCTACAGGGTCGCAGGCAAGCTGGAGCCTATCCCAGCTGACTACGGGCGAAAGGCAGGGTACACCCTGGACAAGTCGCCAGGTCATCACAGGGCTGACACATAGACACAGACAACCATTCACACCTACGGTCAATTTAGAGTCACCAGTTAACCTAACCTGCATGTCTTTGGACTGTGGGGGAAACCGGAGCACCTGGAGGAAACCCACGCGGACACGGGGAGAACATGCAAACTCCACACAGAAAGGCCCTCGCCGGCCCCGGGGCTCGAACCCAGGACCTTCTTGCTGTGAGGCGACAGCGCTAACCACTACACCACCGTGCCGCCTATATTATTATTTGTTGTTATTATATTATGGAGCTCTGTGTTGTTCTTATCTCATCATCTGTAGCCGCTTTATCCTGTTCTACAGGGTCGCAGGCAAGCTGGAGCCTATCCCAGCTGACTACGGGCGAAAGGCGGGGTACACCCTGGACAAGTCGGCAGGTCATCACAGGGCTGACACACAGACAACCATTCACACTCACATTCACACCTACGGTCAATTTAGAGTCACCAGTTAACCTAACCTGCATGTCTTTGGACTGTGGGGGAAACCGGAGCACCCGGAGGAAACCCACGCGGACACAGGGAGAACATGCAAACTCCGCACAGAAAGGCCCTCGCCGGCCACAGGGCTCGAACCCGGACCTTCTTGCTGTGAGGCGACAGCGCTAACCACTACACCACCGTGCCGCCCTGGTAACTACTCTCGTGTTATTTTTGACAGAAGTAAAATTCATACATGAACAAATTTTGGTTAGTTACTTTGGAAGGTAACTAGTCCGGCTGGCTGGCGAAAAAAAAAAAAAGAATTTCTAGGCCTGACAAGTGTGTGATGAATAAAGTTGTGCTTTCTTTCTTTCTTTCTTTGTCATTTTCAGAAAGATATTCCGGTTCGCCGGTAATAATGTGGCACGATATCCAATTCTCGTCTTTAGTACCGTGTGACGTGAATAATCGCCGGTAATAATCTGGAGCGATTTTGAATTACTCGTCTTTAGTATGTTCAATCGTGTCACAGATCAGATGTAAAACAAACACAGGCATTGATCCTTCCTCCAGAGTTCCTCAAAAAGCCGAACTGAGGAGCTCCATGTCAGGATTTTGTTGCTGACGGTGTGAATTCGTTTCGATATGAAATCGACATGCATGTAAACAAGAGAACCGAATCCATTCGGATTTTGGAGCAAGATCACACACACACAAAAAAAAACATACACTTCACTTCTCCTACTTGTTATTTTTTTGATCTTTTAAAGATAATCTGAACTGAATAAATTGATCCAGAACAGAATTAAGGAAATTTTTGTAACGCCTTCTGAAAAGTCACAGATGGACAATTCAATTCAATTCAATTCAATGATGGGGCTAGAACGCACACCATAAACCACTAGCACACTCCATTTCCAACAGGAAGCTGGATTATGTTTTTTTTTTAAGCAAACAGGAAGCAAATCACTGGGACGTAAACAGCAAGTGACCGTGACTTACAGCACAGGTTTAATGAAGGCGCTCTTCATCACTAAAATGTATAAAATCTCACAGCCCTTTAGATCACCATGGCACCAGGCTAACCCTGTGTTAGCATGTCCGCTAGCGACAAGCGCTAAATTCAACCGATAACGACTTCTACTTCAGATAAAATGAACACACATTACAAAAGACTTCATAAACAACTAACATTTTTCAAAGAAGGGGGAAAAAAGCCACCCCATACCCATTTTGAACTGAGTACTCCAGGCGCGCTGCGGATAGAAGATCAGCAACCTGGCTGTCTGGAATGAGCGTTTCCGTCTTCGAAGTTTTAAATGACGTGTCAATGTAGCATGTGTACGAGTGTCGCAGATTCGCCAATCTTCATATAACCCACTTCCGCAAAATGCTTGCATACATGATTTGTAAATCAGATCAACCGTAGCTCGACGCCCACGTTGGACACAATTTTAGCGTGGAGCTAGTCTTTTATCCACGGTCGTAGATTCGTATATTCAATTAAAAAAATTCTCAAACTATTTTTAATGTACTGTTACTGGTTTTATGTTGATTTAATTTAAGTTGACTACTACTACTACTACTACTACTACTAATAATAATAATAATAATACAATTTAGTCTATTCATTCTGCATAAAATAATATATGAAATGGCGCCCTCCAGTGGCTAATGCGTATGACGCAACTTTTCTATATAAACTCCAGATCTACATCACAAAGTAGGCAAATGAATGGTTCCTCCACTGGGGTGCTGATATTACATTCATTCGTCCATTTAATTTCATTTTTATTTTCATTAATATCTGAATCAGTTTAACATCTGATGCTTAAAACATCTTTCTCCACGAGTCATCTGTTATAGGTTATGAATAATGTACATTTTGTGTCCCACAACCTTTTTACCTGAACACATTCACTCTTATGAAATATTCAGAAGATTCCACAAGACACTTGTGGAACAGGAAGTTGCATCATCCATTTTTTTTCTGAAGGTCATGGGAAGAAGAAAATAAGTCATTTCATTCTTTCTTTTCCCTTTATTTTTTGTGATATTGTGAAATTGGGCGGCACGGTGGTGTAGTGGTTAGCGCTGTCGCCTCACAGCAAGAAGGTCCGGGTTCGAGCCCTGTGGCCGGCGAGGGCCTTTCTGTGTGGAGTTTGTATGTTCTCCCCGTGTCCGCGTGGGTTTCCTCCGGGTGCTCCGGTTTCCCCCACAGTCCAAAGACATGCAGGTTAGGTTAACTGGTGGCTCTAAATTGACCGTAGGTGTGAATGTGAGTGTGAATGGTTGTCTCTGTGTCAGCCCTGTGATGACCTGGTGACTTGTCCAGGGTGTACCCCGCCTTTCGCCCGTAGTCAGCTGGGATAGGCTCCAGCTTGCCTGCGACCCTGTAGAACAGGATAAAGCGGCTAGAGATAATGAGATGAGATGAGATATTGTGAAATTGACTGATGGTTACTTTGCTGTTATCCAAATTATAGACTGGATATAAATTACCACATGAAAATAAGTTTGTTGATGTAAATTATTACATTAATGTAGTAATAATAATATAATTACTTGTGTTATGTCATTAACATGCCACATTTTGTGCATTTTTAAATTATATGCTTAAAAATCCCTGTTACTTTCAACTCTGCTGCTTGTTTAAAACCAAAATGCAGCAATTGTCAGAAATCTTGTACAGATTAGGTGGGCTAAAACGTTTTTTAATGGTAAAATGCACTTTTTCTTAGATTTAACGTTTAAAAAAAGATTCAAGTTAAAGCTACAGTAAGCAACGTTGGGGAAACCAGCAAGAGTAAATTATCACATTGATAGACAACGTATAGATTTTGAAAGTGTCCAACCGAATAAAACCCCACCCCTAACTTCAGCCCTCCCTCCAAAGCCACTCCTCCAAAACACATGAACGCACACTGCCTGACTGCTGCTGGAGGATGAGTACATATGAGAGGAAGCTCTGAAGAGAGGATTGCAGCCCGTCGTTGTCATAACCAACTACCTCATGTCTCATTCATATATAAGAAAACACCTCACATTGCCATAATGAATATAAACAACAAATATGGCTATTGTTAGTAGCTCACAGATGTCGACTAGATCACTAGCTTTAGCAATGTGTGAAATATCTCTGCCTAGCCTTGTGGAAGACTCCAGTCACGTGCATTGAGTGCACAGGCAGAGTGTGTGCAGGTAGACAGGCAGGTAAACCATGCAGTCATTTCATTTGAACCAAACGAAACTATTGGACAGGCCTTTTACAGACCTGTTACTGCCAGAGATGACAGATTTTTTTTCTTTTTATTGTCAGAGCATTTGATTTATTCACTTCTGTCAGAATGTATAGAGAATTTCAAGGAATACAACAAAAAATGTTTCTAAAATAACATTTCCTCCCTTAGGTTTAGAGTTCAAAGTTAAGGGATAAATCCTGGACTCACCCATGGAGTTGAGCTGATCAGAAATAATTTAGATGAGTGTCATGGCTCATGAGAATTTCCAATAATATACATTTTCATTTAATTATATTTATTAGTAAACAAACACATGGGGCGGCACAGTGGTGTAGTGGTTAGCACTGTTGCCTCACAGCAAGAAGGTCCGGGTTTGAGCCCAGTGGCTGACTAGGGCCTTTCTGTGTGGAGTTTGCATGTTCTCCCCGTGTCCGCGTGGGTTTCCTCCGGGTGCTCCGGTTTCCCCCACAGTCCAAAGACATGCAGGTTAGGTTAACTGGTGACTCTAAATTGACCGTAGGTGTGAATGTGAGTGTGAATGGTTGTCTGTGTCTATGTGTCAGCCCTGTGATGACCTGGTGACTTGTCCAGGGTGTACCCCGCCTTTCACCCGTAGTCAGCTGGGATAGGCTCCAGCTTGCCTGTGACCCTGTAGGACAGGATAAGTGGCTACAGATAATGGATGGATGGATTAGTAAACACAGTATTCATTCTCATTTCAATTTTTTTTTAACTTGAAGTCCTTTATAAACTCTTGGCAATGACACATTTTGTAACAATATGTATTGACGCTGTAACTAAAATCATATCATAAATTAGCCTGATTTTCATATAGTAAATACGGATAATGACTCAAATCCGTCCCATCCATCCATCCATCCATCCATCCATCCATCCATCCATCTTCTACCGCTTATCTGGATCCGGGTCGTGAGGGTAGCAGCCTAAGCAGAGCAGCCCAGACTTCCCTCTCCCCGGCCACCTCCACCAGCTCTTCTGGGGGAATACCGAGGCATTCCCAGGCCAGCAGAGAGATGTAATCTCTCCAGCGTGTCCTGGGTCTGCCCCGGGGTCTCCTCCTGGTGGGGCATGCCCAGAAAACCTCCCGTGGGAGGTGGCCAAGGGGTATCCTAACAAGGTGCCCAAACCACCTCAACTGACTCCTTTCGATGTGGAGGAGAAGCGGTTCTACTCTGAGTCTCTCCCAAATGACCAAGCTTCTCACCCAGTCTCTAAGGGAGAGCCCAGCCACCCTGCGGAGAAAACTCATTTTTACTGCTTGTATCCACGATCTCATTCTTTCAGTCACTACCCATAGCTCATGACCGTAGGTGAGAGTGGGAACGTAGATGGACCAGTAAATTGAGAGCTTTGCCTTTTGGCTCAGCTCTCTCTTTACCACAACAGACCGGTTTAGCATCCGCATCACTGCTGATGCTGCCCCGATCCGTCTGTCCAACTCCCGCTCCCCCTTACCCTCAGTCGTGAACAAAACCCCGAGATACTTAAACTCCACTACACCACCAGGCAGTACAGTGGTGTAGTGGTTAGCACGGTCACCTCACAGCAAGAAGGGTCTGGGTTCGAACCCAGCGGCCAGTGAGGGCCTTTCTGTGTGGAGTTTGCATATTCTCCCCATGTCTGCGTGGGTTTCCTCTGGGTGCTCCGGTTTCCCCCACAATCCAAAGACGTGCAGTTAGGTTGACATGGGATGGCCTTGGGCTGAGGTGTCCTTGAGCAAGGTACTGAACCCCTGACTGCTCCCCGGGTGCTCTGGGCTGCCCACTGCTCTGTGTGTGCGTGTGTTCACTCCTTCAGATGGGTTAAATGCAGAGGATGAATTTCACTGTGCTTGAAGTGTGCATGTGACAAATAAAGATTTCTTCTCCTCCACTTTAGGTAGCAACTCCCCCCTGACCCAGAGTAGGCACTCCACCCGTTTCCGGCTGAGTGCCATGACCACGGACTTGGAAATGCTGATCCTCATCCCAGCCGCTTCGCACTTGGCTGCAAACCATCCCAGCGCATGTTGCAAGTCACAGATTGATGAAGCCAACAGGACCACATCATCCGCAAAAAGCAGAGACGTGATCCTGCTGCCACCAAACCGGACACCCTCCGCTCCTTGGCTGTGCCTAGAAATTTTGTCCATAAAAGTTATGAACAGAACCAGTGACAAAGGACTCAAATCCGTTCAGCTTTAAAGCCTAATGTAGTTGAGCTATTCCTGATGTAGCAGTATACCGTGTTGTCAGCTGCATTGTCTGGTGTATTGATTATATCATGCTGTGCTTATAGGGTTGGGTTTTTTTTGGTAACCATAGTTTTATACATTTTTTTTTCTTACTTCTTGTAGTTCCTGTAGTATAGAATGGGTTCAAGCACGATATTTCCTACTGTTGTAAACATGAGTGTGGAGGAGATGACGGTAATAATCTACTGGACCTGAAGTTCTTAAACTACATGTTTGAACTGTGGCACACCTTCTCCTGCTGTGGATCCCTTAAAGATTTACACCTCCCCAAAAACAGTTGAGGCCCAAGTCTTCCCATGGCTTCAGTGGATACTGTAGACAAACTTCACCTGGTAGCACTTATGATGAATATGAAGGAAGATATCATGAAAAAAATAGGTACCCTATGGGTACATGTGCCTACTGCTTATAAATAAAACTGTTTTCTGATACCATGTCCATACAGTAACTATAGCATATATTTACTCTATGAGGCAGTAGCCACAAAAATGAAGTGTAATCCAAAAATGAACAATTTAAAAATCACAGAAGTAAAATATACCAAGTGTCTGTACTTTATATTATTCTACTCTTACCTCTTACAGTTTCTGAAACTGAAACCTCCAAACCGAGGCTGACATACCCACGCTGTCGCCATGACCCAAACTCTTATTTCCCGGAAATGGCCCGATGCTAGAGCTCAGTGGAACGCACTTTCTCTCTGTAATAAACATAAACATGTCTGAAAGCGATTTCTTGGGGACTTCCGGGATTGGCGAATATGGAGTAGACGTGAATTTCTCAAGCTCTCGTTGAAAGTAGATAAAATTCATCTCTAACCCCATCTAACTTTCCACATCAACAGTCAATGCTTTTGATTTAATTGCGTCATACTTTTTTTGCCACTGGAAAGTGCGAGAATGGCCCGCAAACCAGGGAAATACAGCAAAAAAGAGGAGCCAGCATCCAAGGCTAGCTTAACTGTGGAGGCTATGACCACGCTTTTGGAACAACACAAAGAATCCCTATCTGCTGAATTTAAATCTGCTCTGGGAGTGATGGACTCTAAGCTAGATCAAATTCGTTCCTTGGCGGAAGACCACGGTCAACGAATATCCTCACTCGAATTATTTTCTGACGATGCTAGTCAACGATTACAAGAATTGGAAGCTATGTGTGCTAACCTGCATGATGCCAACTCTAAGCTAGCCACAAAAGTATCCGACCTGGAGGGATGTAGCCACCGCTCCAATTTACGTATCCTTGGCTTGCCCGAATCCATTGAAAGCGGCCGTCCGATTCAGTTTTTTGCAGAGTTTCTTGTTGAGGTCTTCGGAAAGGAACTACTACCAACTCCTCCAGAAATCGATCGTGTGCACCGTAGTCTTACGGCCAAGCCCAAGGTAGGTGAGAGACCGTGTCCAGTTCTGTTGTGCATGCACAGATACCAGATAAAAGATCTCCTAGTTCGCAAAGCTTGCAAGAAAGGCAAGATGATCTACCAGGGTCACAGCATTCGTGTGGTAGAAGATTACAGCCCAGACGTGCTATGCCAGCGGACCGAATATAAAGAAGTCATGGCTGATCTTTACAAACAGGGATTGCAACCTGCTCTCCTCTACCCGGCTCGCCTGCGCATCACCCTCCCCAACGGCAGAAAGAAGTGGCTGGATTCGGTCGCAGCTGCACAAAAGTACATTAAGGAGTACGAGGCTGGTAAAGTTAATGATGTTGGCATAGGCCAACACAGACAAGATGATTAGTGCTAAAGACAGTTATTATCCTTTATGTCTTGCATTGGTCATTTAACTAAATCAGCATTGTCTACTACGACCAAGCTTCTAAGTGGGCTCTTGTAAATTGTTAATGTAGGATAGGCCTACATAGCAATCATAAATTGCTAATTTTCTTTAGATTCTTAACAGTCCAACTGGACTCGCAATTATCTGCTGATTCATTCCATCAGTCATCTTTGTCTCCTACCGTATTATAATGATTTTTTCCTATAGCTTACTATTCATTCCTAATTGTGTGCAGAATTAGATTTAACCCAAGCCTTCATGTTTAGTGATAAATGCTGTTAATGTACAATAGCCTTGTGTTTATGTGGTTCTGATAGCACAGACAGACCTTTTTTCTTCTCCTTTTTGACTTTTTGGGGTTCAAACCCAGCCTGTAATGGACAGAGAGTTATTGGGATACTCTAGGTGAAGTGTGTTACACAATGGTTGTGTTAAAGAGTTTGCTGTTGTTTTATGTAGCAGCACTAGGGATTATGGATATGGGGGAGGGAGTTTTATTCTCAGCTTTTTTTTTTTAAATTTTTCTTCAAGTGGGACTTGAACTTTATTTTCCAACAGGAGAAAAAAAAAGTTTATATTTATATGCCACAGTGGCTATCCACTAACACAAATATACAATCTGCTGACCCAACTGAGCTAACTAGGCATTCATAGTGGGTAGTAATGTGAACCTAATCAGTTGGAATGTCAAGGGTTTAAATCATCAGGTAAAGAGGAATAAGGTTGTCTTGCATTTACAACAACTGAAAGTCGGGATCGCATTTTTGCAAGAGACCCACTTGCTAGATGCTGACTGCTTTTGCATACATGGCAAATGGGTGGGACAACTATTTTGTTCATGCTTCCAGGCTAAATCAAGGGGTGTGGCTATTTTAATACACAAAAATATACCTTTTGAGCCCTCTAGTGTAACCAAGGACCGTAATGGGAGATACACTACCATTCAAAAGTTTGGGGTCACCCAGACAATTTTGTGTTTTCCATGAAAAGTCACACTTTTATTTACCACCATAAGTTGTAAAATGGATAGAATTATAGTCAAGACATTTTTCTGGCTATTTTGAGCATTTAATCGACCCCACAAATGTGATGCTCCAGAAACTCAATCTGCTCAAAGGAAGGTCAGTTTTATAGCTTCTCTAAAGAGCTAAACTGTTTTCAGCTGTGCTAACATGATTGTACAAGGGTTTTCTAATCATCCATTAGCCTTCTGAGGCAATGAGCAAACACATTGTACCATTAGAACACTGGAGTGAGAGTTGCTGGAAATGGGCCTCTATACACCTATGGAGATATTGCACCAAAAACCAGACATTTGCAGCTAGAATAGTCATTTACCACATTAGCAATGTATAGAGTGGATTTCTGATTAGTTTAAAGTGATCTTCATTGAAAAGAACAGTGCTTTTTTTTTAAAAAAAATAAGGAAATTTCAAAGTGACCCCAAACTTTTGAACAGTAGTGTACGGTACATAATTATAAAAGGGAAGCTATTTGGTGCCCAGGTTATGCTGGCCAATGTCTCGTCTCGTCTCGTCTTCTTCCGCTTTATCCGGGACCGGGTCGCGGAGGCAGCAGTCTAAGCAGGGAAGCCCAAACTTCCCTTTCCCCAGACACCTCGGCCAGCTCCTCGGGAAGAACACCGAGGCGTTCCCAGGCCAGCCGAGAGACATAGTCCCTCCAGCGTGTCCTGGGTCTTCCCCGGGGCCTCCTCCCGGGGGGACATGCCTGGAACACCTCCCCAGGGAGGCGTCCAGGAGGCATCCGAAAAAGATGCCCGAGCCACCTCAGCTGATTCCTCTCGATGTGGAGCAGCAGCGGCTCTACTCCGAGCTCCTCCCGAGTGACTGTGCTTCTCACCCTATCTCTAAGGGAGCGCCCAGCCACCCTGCGAAGGAAACTCATTTCGGCCGCTTGTATCCGCGATCTTGTCCTTTCGGTCATTACCCAAAGCTCATGACCATAGGTGAGAGTCGGAACGTAGATCGACCGGTAAATTGAGAGCTTCGCCTTTTGGCTCAGCTCCTTCTTCACCACAACGGACCGGTAAAGCGACCGCATCACTGCGGAGGCTGCACCGATCCGCCTGTCGATCTCACGCTCCATCCTTCCCTCACTCGTGAACAAGATCCCGAGATACTTAAACTCCTCCACTTGAGGCAGAACTTCTCCACCAACCTGGAGAGGGCAAGCCACCCTTTTCCGGTCGAGAACCATGGCCTCGGACTTGGAGGTGCTGATTCTCATCCCAGCCGCTTCACACTCGACTGCAAACCGCCCCAGTGCATGCTGAAGGTCCTGGTTTGAAGAAGCCAACAGGACAACATCATCCGCAAAAAGCAGAGATGAAATCCTGTGGTTCCCAAACAGGATTCCTTCTGGCCCCTGGCTGCGCCTAGAAATTCTGTCCATAAAAATTATGAACAGAACCGGTGACAAAGGGCAGCCCTGCCGGAGTCCAACATGCACTGGGAACAGGTCTGACTTACTGCCGGCAATGCGAACCAGACTCCTGCTCCGTTCGTACAGGGACCGGACAGCCCTTAGCAAAGAGCCCCGAACCCCATACTCCCGAAGCACCCCCCACAGAATACTACGGGGGACACGGTCGAATGCCTTCTCCAGATCCACAAAGCACATGTGGACTGGTTGGGCAAACTCCCATGAACCCTCGAGCACCCTATGAAGGGTATAGAGCTGGTCCAGTGTTCCGCGTTCTTGGAGAGAAATCCGAGGACCGTGACGTCGCCCGGGATGACGCAGCCGGGGCCCCACCCTGGAGCCAGGCCCGGGGTTGGGGCTCGTATGCGAGCGCTTGGTGGCCGGGCCTTTGCCCATGGGGCCCGGCCGGGCTCAGCCCGAAGAGGTGACGTGGGCCCGACCTCCTGTGGGTTCACCACCCACAGAGGTAGCAGTAGGGGACTGGTGCAATGTGGATTGGGTGGCAGTCGAAGGCAGGGGCCTCGACGACCTGATCCCCGGACACAGCGGCTGGCTGTTGGGACATGGAATGCTGGCCAATGTCTATGCTCCAAACTTTGACGACATTGCTTTTTTTGACCGCTTTTTCTCACGCCTACCTGATCTTAACATGCACTCTCTGATTCTTGGTGGTGACTTTAACTGCTGGCTAGATCCAGTGTTAGGTCGATCCTCTTCCAATCCAGCTGCGGTACGCAAATCAACTAGTCACATACAGTCCTTCCTTTCTGAACATGGCGTGTCTGATATTTGGCGTTTTTTACATCCCTCTACAAAGGAATACTCTTACTTTTCTAATGTTCACCACACTTACACTAGAATTGATTACTTTTTTATAGACAATAAGCTAATCACACACACTCGCTCCTGTGAGTTCCAAAGCATTGTGATATCAGATCATGCCCCCCTAGTTTTAGGCCTCTCTCTCCCTGGCAGTGGCGAGGGAAAGAGGCATTGGTGATTGAATACCGCACTGCTGTCTGATTTAGCATTTGTAACATGGGTGTCAGGCCAAATATCTCTCTTTCTTGAGACAAACAGGACATCTGAGGTCTCCTGTCTTACTGTGTGGGACACCCTCAAAGCCTATTTAAGGGGTCAAATTATATCCTTTGTTGCAAACAAAAATAGAAGTATTTATAAGAAGAGACTTGACCTCTCAGTTGAAATTCTAAAACTAGATGAACAATATGCCCAAACCCCTACACCCACACTGTACAAAAAGTGACTTGAGCTTAGAACGGAGTTTGATCTCCACTCCACATATCATGTGGAAAACTTATTACGAAAGACTAAGAGTGAAGTATATGAGCATGGTGAAAAATCAGGCAAGATACTGGCCAGCCAATTAAGGGGTATCAAGGCTAAACAAATGATTACAAGGATATGTAACAAAGAAGAGGCGACAACTGATCCTACTAAAATTAATGACATGTTTAAAGAATTCTACTCAAACCTATACATCTCTGAGTCTCAGTCTGATACCAAAACAATGGATGATTTTCTAGGTCAAGTAGACTTCCCAAAAATATCAGAAGACGTAAAAAGCAGATTGGATGAACCTATAACAGATATTGAAATTACTGAGGCCATATCATCTATGCAAAGTGGGAAATCCCCAGGCCCCGATGGCTTTCCAGCCGAGTTTTATAGGGCTTTCTCAGCAAAACTTGTTCCTCTTCTGTCCTCTGTCTTGGAAGAATCCTTCAAAACTGGTGGTCTCCCACCAACATTCAATCAAGCCTGCATAACTCTGATAGCTAAAAAAGGGAAAGATCCAGAAGATTGTGCCTCTTACAGGCCGATCTCACTACTAAATGCAGATGTTAAAATCTTAGCCAAGGTGCTAGCAAGACGTTTAGAAGACACCCTTCCGTCTGTAATAGACACTGATCAAACAGGTTTTGTGAAGAGCCGCCATTCTTTTTTCAATGTACGGCGCTTACTCAATATTCTGTACTCAACTGACAATAGTGTCCCTGAATGTGTGGTCAGCTTGGACGCTGAGAAGGCATTTGACAGGGTGGAGTGGAGATATTTATTTACAGTTTTGGAGAAATTTGGGTCAAACTTTATCTCCTGGATAAAGTTGCTATATACTTCTCCAACAGCCTCTGTGGTAACAAACTCCATGTGTTCAACGCCATTTCAACTACAGCGGGGAACCCGCCAGGGGTGCCCTTTAAGCCCTTTACTTTTCGATTTGGCAATCGAACCACTAGCTATTGCCCTTCGGGGATGCAGTCGCTTGTCGGGGATTTGTACCCGTAGAACACAGAGTTTCCTTATATGCAGACGACCTCCTTCTTTACATTTCCCACCCAGAAACTTCACTTCCTGCTGCAATTTCACTGCTTGGCCAGTTTGGTGAGTTCTCTGGTTATAAACTAAACCTACAAAAGAGTGAACTTTTTCCACTTAATGAAAACGCATCAAAACTAGATTATTCAAACATACAACTTAAACTTGAAAAATATTGTTTGACATATCTTGGAGTCTCCATAACAAAGAAACATAAACACATTTTTCAAGAAAACTTTGTCAGGTGCCTTAATCAGGTCAAGCAAGAAATAACAAAATGGTCTCCCTTGTCTCTGTCCCTGATAGGACGCATTAACTCGGTGAAGATGAAGATACTCCCTAGGTTTCTGTATCTTTTCCAATGTATCCCTGTTTTTATCCCCAAATCTTTTTTTTTTTTAACTCTTTAGACTCACTGATCTCTTCTTATATATGGAGAAATAAACAGCCCCAACTTTGCAAGGCATACCTGCAGAGGCCTAAGTGCAGTGGAGGTATGGTGCTTTCCAATTTTCGTTTTTATTATTGGGCTAGTAACATTAGAGCTCTGATGCTCTGGAAGCATTTTCATCTTCATCCTAACCCCCCAGCTTGGATTTCCATTGAAGCCAACACTACCAAACACACATCTCTTCCTGCACTGTTGGGGGCAGCGCTTCCTTTACTTCCAGGATCAGGTAGCAATAGAATTGTACACCATTCCTTGAGAGTGTGGGCCCAATTTAGGAGAAGCTTTGGGCTACAACTGCCTTCATTGTTAAGTCCTATTGCCTTTAACCACCTCTTCACCCCATCCTTACAGGATTCAACTTTCTCAGAATGGCACAGAAAAGGTATAACATCATTTAGGGACCTGTTTAGTGGAGACTGTTTTGTCTCATTTGAAGGATTATCAGAAGCATATAATTTGCCACCTACCCACTTTTTCAGGTATTTGCAGGTCAGACATTATATTAAAAAGTTAATATCTTCTTTCCCCTATATGCCTGCTTGAAAATCCCATTGATAGTTTTCTCTCCCTTCAACCACTCGCTAAAGGGTCAATATCAGTTATCTACAATCTTGTATCAGGGCTAAACCGAACCTCACTAAATAAGATTAAGTTGGGCTGGGAGCAAGACCTAAATATATTACTTCCTGAAGATACATGGGAAAGAATTTTAAGCCAAGTGCACTCTTCTGCTTTGTGTGCGCGCCACTCTCTTCTTCAATTTAAGGTTGTACATAGAGCCCATATATCCAAAACGAAGTTGTCCAAAATGTACCCAGAACTCAGCCCCAACTGTGATAAATGTGGTAACTCTGAAGCAACATTGATTCATATGTTCTGGTTTTGCCCTAGTCTTGAAAAATTTTGGAGAGACGTTTTTGAAACATTGTCTGATATATTACAACATACATTTCAACCTGATCCACTTATAGCACTATTTGGTGTAATTGAAGAAGAGGGGCTCCCTAAAGCTAAGCGTAAAGCATTAGCCTTTGCGTCCCTGCTAGCCATGGACGCAATTGGAATTGCCAATTGGAAGGGCAATGCCTTACCCACACACTCCCAATGGCTCAAAGATCTTATTGCTTGTCTATCACTGGAAAAAATTAGACATTCACTACATGGCTCAAAGAAAAAATTCTACAAGATCTGGGATCACTTTTAGATTACTTTCACAACCTTGAAATCCTGATTGAACCATAGCTTTTTGCCTCTGCCCCCTTGAGTGGTAATTAATCCTTGCCACTTCTTCTTCTTACTTTTATGGCAATAACCGGCCATTTTTCAACGTTTCTTTAATGTCTTGTCCTCAAAGTCCCTTTATATTATTATTTAATTTTATTCTATTACTTTATTTCTTTTTACTTTTTTATTATTTTATTTTATTTCTATTTATTTACTCTAAGCTGAGAAGGGGAGGATGATGGTGGAGGGAGGGGTGTGGTGGTACTGGGGGATGAGAAGGGAAATAGTGGGAAGGGGTGGGGATCATGGGCTTAACTGTAATAACAATACTGTACTGCTTATTTCAATGTCTTGCCTATGACTGTGTTCATTTTTTTTCAAAAACAGTAAAAAGAATTTTGAAAGTCTGAAAGCGATTTCTTTAGTCTAGTCCATTTATTTTGAATGGTGAACTGAATTGTATACACTCACTGGCCATTTTAATCGGAACACGTATATGCGTGTTCAATAATTAATACGTGACTGTTACACTCTTACAGCACGATGACGTAGTCGCCAACACCTCCACAACAAAATTTTGACCTTTTTGGTGACCTTGACCGGATGACCCTCAAAATATTGGAGGTTCTATTTGAGATCAATGCCTATCTATCCTGAAAGTTTTATGAAGATTGGTTCAGCCGTTTTCCCATAATATCATTAACAAAAAAACAAAGAAACCTGACCGTAAACAATACCTTGCCCGCTGGTGGACTCCGTCCTGGGCGAGGTGGTAATAATAATAATAATAATAATAATAATGACTTCCTTGTGGGCGGCACGGTGGTGTAGTGATTAGCGCTGTCGCCTCACAGCAAGAAGGTCCGGGTTCGAGCCCTGTGGCTGACGAGGGCCTTTCTGTGCGGAGTTTGCATGTTCTCCCCGTGTCCACGTGGGTTTCCTCCAGGTGCTCCGGTTTCCCCCACAGTCCAAAGACATGCAGGTTAGGTTAACTGGTGACTCTAAATTGACCGTAGGTGTGAATGTGAGTGTGAATGGTTGTCTGTGTCTATGTGTCAGCCCTGTGATGACCTGGCGACTTGTCCAGGGTGAACCCCGCCTTTCGCCCGTAGTCAGCTGGGATAGGCTCCAGCTTGCCTGCGACCCTGTAGAACAGGATAAAGCGGCTAGAGATAATGAGATGAGAGATGAGACTTCCTTGTGCAAATCTGGGGATTTTTGGTTTGTGATGCATTTCTTTGGATGAGCATAATCATAGCAAACACATTATGATTAAAGAAAGCAAGCAGGGAGAAAAGCAATACAACAAAAGATCTCTTTACTGTTTTTATATGAGCTACGCGTGCTGTCAAACAATACAATAGTTCAGTGTGATTGTTGAATGCTTCTTGATGGCACAGATTTAATCTTCTGGATTCCTGGTGCATCTCAAATGGCTGGCTGTTTACCTCAGTCTGCCACCCACCTTGCCCTTGCCACGACCTTTGACACTGCATGGGGGAATAAAAGCAATAATTACTGATCATCTTTGTCCCTAATTACTGCAACAACTGGCCTTGATTGAGAAATAAACTTAAATTGATTAATAATATTGCAACAAATATTTTGATTGTGGTTTGAAATTTCTTTTCATACTGAAACAGATCGAGGCATAAAACACTTAATATAGTACTAAAGTAGTGCTCTATTGAACAAGAAACAGTAAGAAGGCTCATTTGTATTTCGATAGATGAGCCACCTACGTATGTCCACCTGATACACAACTTTACCAATTTTAGACTTTATAACTAGTTAGGAATTTTTAGAAATGGTAGAAATAAAATACACGATACATGGGTTAAGATTAGATGGCACCCACAACAGAAACCCAAAACCAAATTAATATTTATACATGCAAAAACAACTCACACACACACACACACACACACACACACACACACACCACTTTGTCACACAGAAAACACAACTCTGTGTCCTTTTATGAACCATTTTCTAAACCATTTATTTGTTAATTAAAAAAAAAAGTAGATTAGTTGCTTACTTTAAACTTACCGTTCCACCTGAAGATCCTTACCTCTGGCCAAACAACAAATCCAAATGTCTGGACTTTTCTAATGACTATCTTTTACACATGTATTAAAGCTCTGGATCAGAAGTACAACAGTCTCAAATTTGCTGAGCTACTCGGCTTGATACTGTATGTGCTAAGACTGTCTAAATATTTTAGACAGGACATGAATTAATGCAGGAAGTGAAGGAGCCATTAAACTGGTCATATTAGGATTACATTTACAAATCCTAAAGATTTTTCCCCTTCGATGCCAGTTTGGTTCTGGGATTGAGCTGGATCACATGCTCCGAGCTCGATCCTCTGGGCATCTAGTGGTTTCAGAGGGTGTGGGCCAATAGACTTGCAGTCCTGAGTGTTCATGTTCAATGCACTTGTCAATCTAAATTAAATTGAAAATCTGTGATAAAAGCATTCATGTGCACTATATTTCTGAATGACAAGAACGCCGGGTCTTTCTGCCAGCCCATGGCCCTTTGACCACCGGGGAAAAGTGACCAGTGTGGTTCGGCAGACTTACCTCTGGTGATCCTTGACTCGAGCCAGAAGCTGAGTGATCTGTAAGGGACACATATGGAAGCCTCGCTAAGCACAAAAAGACAACACGACATATCGCCGAGAGCAGTAAGGAAGGAACCTGTGGATCCGAGGGTGTCTGCATGTGCACGAGAAGCCGCCCCTGACCGAACCCTACCAGTCACACCTGCCTTTCACCTGCAGCCGCAACCAAGCGAGCGAGCCTCCAGACCCGAGATAAGAAGTCTGACCAAGTTACTGGCAACAGGCTACATAAGAGTGAGGCCACCATCCTCACAACCAACTACTTACAACTTTTGCTGTTCATTGATTCGGGCCTGGAGAAGAGTCATCTGCAAGCAAGTGACAATTTTAGACAGGCACGCCAATGACGCCTTAGTGCATTGCTATACTTCCCTCCAGCTATTTGACTAGTTGACTAGATACCCTGTGTCTGTTAATCTTTTCAAATCAGAATTGATCCAAACATAGCATAATCTAATGCAAATTATGTAACAGTTGTAAAATTCAGGTGTTCAGGTGCATATGAAATTGTTGACGCACTTACATCATATTTCTGTCTCTTAAGTTTCTCGCTGAGGTCGAACTTCTCAGCTTCCAGCTCCATCATCCACTGCCACAACTCGGTGGCTTTCTCTCTGTGGAATCAAGTAACACACTCAGACATTTTCAAAACCCGATCTGAGACCTCAATGTGTCACTGAGTGAATCTCTTCCTGTGCCAAAGGGAGTCAGAGGGCAAATGGCTCACTTCAATTTATCCTCAGACAGATGGTCGATGCTGAGTGGCTTCCTCCTTTCAGCCAGGATCTTTCTCTTCTTCTCCCTCTCAGTCTGTTTCTTTGCTCCTTTACGACCCTCCATCTGTCAGGAAGAAACGTCGGAATAAGACACAAGGGCTGCTTCAAAGTGAAATGATCTGACATCAATTTAATATCAAAAGCATTAGATGTCGTAAAGCCAAGTAGTGAAACATGATAAAAATAATAATGATATAATCAACCGAGCCACATCCTCACATCAAAGGGAGTCGTTGTTTCCCATTTCACCATTTTTTTCCATTAGGTATTCCAAGCAGACAGTTTCTCTCAGTCTCTATCATTCAATTGATCATTACAGTATATACAAGGCTATAAATACACTACCGTTCAAAAGTTTGGGGTCACTTTGAAATGTCCTTATTTTTGAAAGAAAAGCACTGTTCTTTTCAATGAAGATCACTTTAAACTAATCAGAAATCCACTCTATACATTGCTAATGTGGTAAATGACTATTCTAGCTGCAAATGTCTGGTTTTTGGTGCAATATCTCCATAGGTGTATAGAGGCCCATTTCCAGCAACTCTCACTCCAGTGTTCTAATGGTACAATGTGTTTGCTCATTGCCTCAGAAGGCTAATGGATGATTAGAAAACCCTTGTACAATCATGTTAGCACAGCTGAAAACAGTTGAGCTCTTTAGAGAAGCTATAAAACTGACCTTCCTTTGAGCAGATTGAGTTTCTGGAGCATCACATTTGTGGGGTCGATTAAATGCTCAAAATGGCCAGAAAAATGTCTCGACTATATTTTCTATTCATTTTACAACTTATGGTGGTAAATAAAAGTGTGACTTTTCATGGAAAACACAAAATTGTCTGGGTGACCCCAAACTTTTGAACGATAGTGTATATAAATACATTCATATCCAAACCTCAGGCAGACTCGCCAACACCTTATAAAAACCTGCAGGATTTAGCCCTAAAATAACAAGAGGCAACAAGCTTTAGTCTATCCACATTCACTGGATACGAATGAATGAATCGCACGCTCTGATTGGCTACTCCACTACTAGGCTATCAGCTCATATACCGTGAGTAGAGAAAAACAAAATGTCAGAGAGCGTGTTACTGAACCAACCAAGGACGAAATAAAAACTCTATTTGAAAACAAAATACCAAAAAGCAACAAAATATGGAATAAAGTATTTGATGGTGAAAATGGACCTTTTTTATTTTTCAAGAACCTCATCTCATCTCATTATCTCTAGCCACTTTATCCTGTTCTACAGGGTCGCAGGCAAGCTGGGGCCTATCCCAGCTGATTATGTGCGAGAGGCGGGGTACACCCTGGACAAGTCGCCAGGTCATCACAGGGCTGATACACAGACACAGACAACCATTCACACTCACATTCACACCTACGGTCAATTTAGAGTCACCAGTTAACCTAACCTGCATGTCTTTGGACTGTGGGGGAAACCGGAGCACCCGGAGGAAACCCACGCGGACACGGGGAGAACATGCAAACTCCACACAGAAAGGCCCTCGCCGGCCACGGGGCTCAAACCCGGACCTTCTTGCTGTGAGGCGACAGCGCTAACCACTACACCACCGTGCCACCCATTTTTCAAGAATTATTATTATTATTGCATTTTTCACAAATTGCTCCTGTCATTTCGCCGGTTTGTTTACATTCTAAACAGAAACGATTTTGTCGGCTGTTTTGCACAAAGTTTTTTATTGATCGAATTTGCAAAAAATCAAAAATAAAAATGCTCTGTTTCTCAAAATCCAGTGACTGTGGATAGAGTAAAACAGTTATTCCACTCAATCTTGTCGTACATGGCTTATATCCGATGAGGCGTGTAGCGACTATCAGCTCATATACAACTCGATTTTGTGGAATAACTGTTAAATATTAAGCATCTCTATACAGTTAATCATTTTATCACTTCTGTAGTTCTGACCTTCTGCTGTATTCCACCATACTGGTGCGTCATGTTGGTGAGAACTTTCTTCTTCTTGGCGTCCTCGTCCTGCTTCTTCCTCTGTTCTTCCTGCTCTCTTCTTTCCTTCTCCTCCTGTAAATAATAGTCAGTACAGTTGCTCTTTCATAAGCTTGTCTCTTTCCTTCTTTTCTCCCCAAGGTTCCTGAAAAGTACGTTAGGTGTGATTGGCTGAAAGAGGTGTCACTTACCGCCAGACGGGCCTGTCTTTCCTTTTCTTTCTCTGCCCGGATCCTTTGTTGATCTGCTCTCTCAGCACGTCGCTTCTCCTGCACATGGTTCCAGTTAAAGTGAGCAGTTTGTTCCTGGACAATCCTGTTAGACCGGGACAGAAGTGGTCTCGGACTTATACTTACAATCCTGTTGACCAGAGCAATGAGCTCCTCCTCATCCTTCTTCCTCTGAATGAAGTGAGCTTCGATCAGGGACTGCAGTTCTGCCAAATCCTTTTCCTGACGCTTCCTGTGAATGTCCTGTTGCGCGTGCGCACACACAAATACCGTATATTTATGACATGAAATCTTAGGGTAACTAAATTACCCTAACCCTCCATACATTAACTCAACCTAACCTTCACCAGTTAGGGCAGTGGTTCTCAAAGTGGGGTTTGGGGATCCACAGGGGTTTGAATCACATAGCCAGGGGACGTCTGTGAGTTTTTCAAAGATAATTACAACAACCTATCATTATCAAAGTTATTATATTTATCATCAAGTTGTTATGGTTCACTTAAATTGGATGGGTTTAATCCAAACCTCACCTTGGACCTGCTGGTGGAAAGTTAGGGAAGAAAAAAACTCTATGGGTCTAATAAATATACAAAATATTATTGTACACTTTTAATCAATGTTCATAAAATAAATCTACTGTATATTGAGCAGGTCTGAGGAATTTCTTTTAAAGTCCCTGGCTACAAAATGTTTGAGACTCCCCAAGTTAAAGCGACTAGCTCTTTTCGTTACTCTTGTAGAGTCACAGGGCACTGGAAATAGCCATTCTTTATAACCGTGGTGAGCAGAAAAGCATCTCAGAACACAAGACACACTGAACTTTTAGGCTGATGAGCTACAACAGCAGAAGATCACATAGGGTTCCAGTCCTCTCAGCTAACAACTGGACATGTAGATGGTGGTTTTTCAGTAGTTAGTCATCCTTGTACACTACATTGTACACTACAAACACGTTTGAAACTATCTATTGGCTCTTTTGGATTATTAAAGCACATCATAATGAACTTACATCAAAGTCCACTTTTTCTCCCTCTGGAATCTTTGGAGCTGAAATATTCTGCATGAACATCCTAAAAAAATGTTTTTCATTTTTAATTATGATGAATGTACTATGGACGAATGTCAAAATTGCAATAATTGAAAATGTTGAAATAATAATAATAATAAAAAAAGTCTTACTTTGGCCTTGGTTTCATCTCATCTAAAACAAGCAATGATGTTAACATTAATATTAACATTAGCATTGGACTTTACAAGCATACTGTATACTGTACACTTGATCAATCAACACTGTAGTTCTGAACTGAATAGGAGATGTGTTCATGAGTCATTTCTTCTGGGCATCATTTGACTTTGCCAATTTAATATTTAAAATCGATGATGAACATAAAAATTAGTTGGCCGGTGAACTGAAAGATGAAAATGTTATGCTCAGTCTTGAGCTGGTAGATTATGTTGCACTGTATCTGGCAAAAGCAAAGACCTAATAATAAAAGGGGAAAAAATGGAATTACCTGTGACCTCTTCCTCTGCCAGGGCTAATGGTTACAATAAAAAAAAAAATTAGACATATCAGGTGCATTTCATAAATGGAAAAAAACCCAAAACAACCTTCTAACAAATAAAATAAAGCAATTTCACAATTTTCCTAAATCTGTAGACTTATTTTTGGAAGCAGTGACAACCCAATGTTCTGACTGGCGATGTTCTGACACCTAATAACACTAATAAACACTGTGCATTATGGGATGCAAGATGTCTGCCAAAACATTTGCTGTGCGTCCTTGACCTACATGCAAGAGCCCAGCATGCGTCAGTGACAGTCAGCATGCATTACATAATACATCATCTCCATTTACCATAAATGAAACATGTTCTAAGTGTGATTGTTTGTGATGTCTACAATCTTTACACTGCAAAAAATTGAAAACTGAATTTGAGGAGCAAATTACTTAATACTAGTGAAATGATCTTGCTGCATGGACAGATATTTTTTACTTGACAAGACATCTTAGAATAAGTTGGTTGCAATCTAGAACTAGGTTTAATAATCTTAGAATTGGTGTCATCTTGTATTCTTCTAATAGGAAATGTTAGATTGTTTCAACTATTTTCGAGATATTTTCATTTGCTAAGATATCATTTTTTGCAGTGTATGGATAGAAATTACAGCAATTCCAGAATAAGCAGCAGAATTGAACATAGAGAAATAATAAAAGTTCTGTTGAATATGAATATGTTCATTTTGTGTCAATGGATATGCGCTAAAAGTATTTGAAAAAAATATAGTTAAAAAGTTATATCTGGACTTAAAATCCCATTAAATCTAGTTATATCTGGACTTAGAATTATTAGACAGAAGCTTAGAAATCTAGGCTTTCGAGATGAGGAGAAAATCGTGCCGTTACCTTCCACTTCAGCGTCTGGTTCTGATGTGAAAACATAAAAAATGCCCATAAGACTTGGAAATATAATTCTGAAGATTTTTATTGCACATTGTAATGCAGTATACGGTATGGCAGAAGCAGAAGCAAAGTAATGTCAGTGTCATGATGGCTGTGTGATGAAAATATGAGTAGAAGGTGAGTGCAGAATCGTGCTGTTACCTTCAACTTCAGCTTCTGGTTCTGATGTGAAAACATGAAAAATGTTTGAGACTTGGAGTTGTGAAATGCAATTCTGAAGATTTTTATTGCACATTGTAATGCAGTATACGGTTTGGCAGAGGGATAAACAAAGTAATGTCAGTGTCAGGATGGCTATGTGATGAAAATGTGAGTAGAAGGTGAGTGCAGAATCGTGCTGTTACCTTCTACTTCAGCTTCTGGCTCTGATGTAAAAATATGAAAAATATATATGAGACTTGGAGTTGTGAAATGCAATTCTGAAGATTTTTACTGCACATTGTAAATCAGTATACGGGATGGCAGAAGGATAAGCAAAGTAAAGTCATGTCATGATGGCTATGTGATGAAAATGTGAATAGAAGGTGAGTGCAGAATCGTGCTGTTACCTTCTACTTCAACTTCTGGCTCTGATATAAAAATATGAAGAAAATATATAAAGATATAGGCCGAAGATTTAGGAATTAAATTAAATTAAATTAAATACTAAAGAGAAATTGTAATTTAATGTGTTACATGCTAAATGAAAAAGTATTTATGAATCCTTAGCATGATATTTAAAGTTTACATGATTTTTTCCCCTAGTAACTGCGAAGCTGCTTAATAAACATTTAATAGTGGAAAGTGTTATATCTAAGCATGCAGTGAAAATTTTATAGTTACAATAATGTCAAAGTCATGCAAAGTTATCTTCAACTTCTTGCGAAGGCGCTACTGCAAAAAACATAAGATGAAAGTGGACACAATGCGATGAATAAAAAAAAAAGATATAAACAGTGAGTGGCTAATGTCAGAAAACCTTACGTTAGTCAGTGATCCACTGACTATATTAATGAAGAACTGCAAATACAAACGTCCAAATATAAACTATATGCATATAAAAAGGTGTAAAATATGCTTTACCTTCCACTTCAGGGGGAGGCACTATCATAAAAAATAAGATTGATAAGACTCCAGTAAGTGAACATTTACAGACAGTCTACAACATAATAATAATAATAATAATAATAATAATAATAATAATAATAATAATAATAAAACCTTCCAGAAGTACAACCCCAATTCCAAAAAAGTTGGGACATTGTGTAAACTGTAAATAAAAACAGAATGTGAAGAGTTGCAAATCATGGTAACCCTATATTTCATTGAAAATAGTCCAAAGACAACATATGAAATGTTGAAACTGAGAAATGTTATTGCTTTTTGAAAAATATATGTTCATTTTGAATTTGATGTCAGCAACATATTTCAAAAAGTTGGGACAGGGGCATGTTTATCACCGTGTTGCATCAACTCTACTTTTAACACCACTCTGTAAATGTTTGGAAACTGAGGAGACCAATTGCTGTAGTTTTGAAATAGAAATGTTGTCCCATTCTTGCCTCATATACAATTTCAGTTACTCAACAGTTCGGGGTCTCCTTTGTCATATTTTGCATTTCATAATACACCAAATCTTTTCAATGGGAGACAGGTCTGGACTCCAGGCAGGCCAGTTTAGCACCTGGACTCTTTTTCAACAGAGCCATGCAGTTTTAATATGTACAGAAAGTGGTTTGGCATTGTCTTGCTGAAAGAAGGAAGGTCTTCCCTGTAAAAGATTTTGTCTGGATGGCAGCATATTGCTCTGAAACCTGTATACATCATTCAGCATTAATGGTGCCTTCCCAGATGTGCAAGCTACCCATGCCATGTGCACTAATGCACCCTCATACCATCACAGATGCTGGCTTTTGAACTGTGCACTGATAACAAGCCGGATGGTCCCTTTCCTCTTTAGCCTGGAGGACATGATGTCCATGATTTCTCAAAAGAATTTCTACTTTTGATTTGTCAGACCTCAGGACAATTTTCCACTTTGCCTCCATCCATCATAAAAGAGCTTGAGCCCTGAGAAGGTGATGTTGTTTCTGGATATCGTTTACATCTGGTTTTAACTTGCATTTGTGGATGCAGTAATGAACTGTTCACAGACTATGGTTTTCTGAAGTGTTCCTGAGCCCATACAGTGATTTCCACTACAGACACGTGTCTGCTTTTAATGCAGTGTCACCTGAGGACCTGAAGATCACAGACATCCAATGTCAGTTTTCAGTCTTGTCTCTTGCATACAGACATTTCTCCAGATTCTCTGAATCTTTTAATGATATTATGGACCATAGATGATGTGATCCCCAAATTCTTTGCAATTTTACATTGAGGAACATTATTCTTAAATTGTCGCACTGTTTGCCCATGCAGTCTTTCACAGAGCGGTGAACCCCTCCCCATCTTTACTTCTAAGAGACTCCGCCTCTCTGGGCTGCTCTTTTTATACCCAATTATGTTACTGACCTGTTGCCAATTAACCAAATTAGGTTTTTTTTAGCATTACACAACTTTTTCATTCTTTTGTTGCTCCTGTCCCAACTTTTCTGAAAACTGTTGCTGACATGAAATTCAAAATGAGCACATATTAAAAAAAAAAAAAAAAACAATAACATTTCTCAGTTTCAACATTTGATTTGTCTTTGTACTATTTTCAATGAAATATAGGGTTTCCATGATCTGCAAATCTTCATGTTCTGTTTTATTCATGTTTTACGCAGTGTCCCAAATTTTTTTGGAATTGGGGTTGAAAAATAATGGTATAGCCAGAAGGTCTTCCTAAATTCTGTCACGTGAAAATGTAAAATGACCAACGTGTGTGTCACAGTTCACATCATGCAATATCACTACAGGTTGATTGTGCAGTGTTATTCCATATGAAAGGACACATCAATGTACTAGATTAAAGTGTGATCATTAGTAAACTGGACAGAAGCCAGTATACAGCATGAGCTAAAACAGGTACAATGATGGGGACAAGTTTGGGAAGGATTTTTGTGTACGTTCAACTGAACACAAAATGAGGGTACCATACAGACCAGTGTTACCTGAACACTCTAAAAAAGGATGAAGAACCCACTGGTGTTAAACGTGTGGACACAAGCATGCAGCTCACAGCAAGTCAACATAGAACCACAGCTTTACCTTCTTCAATGATTTCCTCCTCAACTGAGTGGACATAATTGGCATTAGTAGATAAATACAGCCCAAAGCAGAAAAAAAAGCACATGTTCATTCTGAACACATGAAAGTTCAGATGCAGATTTGTCTATATTACATTCCTCTCACACATTACAGCAATGTTAAGCTGTTGTGTTGAAATAACTGGTTATATTAAATTGTATGATTATATAAGTGGAGCTTAACCACAAAGCACATCCACTTATCACCTTCGTCAGAACATTGAGATCCACAAACAGATCGCATCTTGAATTTTTTTATTTGCGTTTTATCTCATAATGAGACAAGAATATTATTTGCTTACTGTAAATTAATAAAGGAAACTGGCAGTCCTTCTCTGTACATCATAAACACTCCCTTCTTCATTACCAGATGTGTATAAAACCTAAAAACATTGCACATGCTACAAAATGTACTATTTAACTAAATTTTGACACCTGAAATGTTCTTCAGTTTTGTCCCTTTGATGGAAACTTTAAAGGTTCTAACCCTACAGGTAAAACCCTATGATGGAGTTTGAAAGAAAAACAGTGTAGAACCCATTTCATCCAGACAAATCCCTAAGGGATCTGTTTTTGCAAGAGTGCACTACAGATATTAGGTTTGTGAAACAAACCACATAGTCTGCTCCAGAATTATTGGCACCCTTGGTAAAAATGGGCAAAAATGTCATAAAAATGTCTTTGTAGTATTTAGCTTAAGTTTGAAAAAATAATTCTACAGAATTAAAACCCTTATCATCATTATCCATCCATCCATTATCCATGACCGCTTATCCTGTTCTACAGGGTCGCAGGCAAGCTGGAGCCTATCCCAGCTGACTATGGGTGAGAGGCAGGGTACACCCTGGACAAGTTGCCAGGTTATTGCAGAGCTGACACAGAAACAAACAACCATTCACACTCACATTCACACCTACGGTCAATTTAGAGCCACCAGTTAACCTAACCTGCATGTCTTTGGACTGTGGGGGAAACCGGAGCACCCGGAGGAAACCCAGGCGGACACAGGGAGAACATGCAAACTCCACACAGAAAGGCCTTCGCCGACTGCTGGGCTCGAACCCAGGACCTTCTTGCTGTGAGGCGACAGTGCTAACCACTACACCGCCGTGCTGCCCCCAAAATACATATCGTTAACTACATTTCATAATTATTGACACCCCTGCATTTCATACCAGGTGTAACTGCCCTTTGCAAACATAACAGCACTATCTGAGTCTTCTCCTATAATGACTGATGAGAGAAGAACACAGACACTGAGACACTCCTCAGGACAGAATCTCTCCACATCCTCTACGTTCCTCTGTGCTCTATCATGAACTTTCCTCTCCAGTTCAGCCCACAAGTTTTCAATGGAAGTTAACTCAGGGGATTGGGATGGATAAGTCAAAAGCTAGATTCTGTGTGGAATTGGACATATGTTTTGCATCATTGTCCTGCTGGAAGAACCAGCCCCAATCCAGCTGTAGCTTTTTGACAGAAGCAGACAGATTTTCACTTCAATCTTCTGGTACTTCATGGGGTCTATTATGCTATGAATCCTAACAAGGTTCCCAGGGCCACTGGACAAAAATACCACTCTCCCACTGAAATGATCCTTCACAATACTTAATGTGGATTAGGTTTTTTCTATATTTAACAATTATTCACTGATATTCACCGAGCCTGAGGTGGATAATTATACACAGGTGATTATTTAAAAATTTTTTAAAATCATTTATTTCAAACTTCAAAAGCGGTATGCAAATGTAATAATGGTGCACTGATTGTCAAATACAGACTTGTGTCACTTATCTATGCCGACTCACATAAAATACTTTGTTTTGAAATCGATAAAATAAATTACAATTCCACCTTACCCTTGAACAGGTTTAGAGCAAACTTCACAGCATCTTTAGTGCTTTTAGGAACAGCATTTTCTTTCATAATTTATAATTCTTCGTCACTTACAGTGACAAAGCGCTTTTGGCTGCCATTTTGCCATGTCACTCGAGGTGATTATCGAGAAATAGTCTGAATTTTTTGACCAATCAGTTTGATTTTCTATAATCACCTGCGTATTTATACTAAAGCCTATTATAGATCCTATATTGTACATTTTTATATCAAATCCACTGAGTGTTTTTTCCCCCTCATCTGACCATATAACTGGTTCTTCTCAAAGTTCGAAGTAATTTCTAGGAAACCCCAGGAACTTATGTTTATAGTTAGATGAAAGAAAAGTTTTCCTCTGGCATGTGATCCAAATAGTGTTGATATGGCATTGTGTCTAAGTGTAGATTTGAGGAAGATGGTTGCAACAAGCCTCCAAATATAAAATTAGACGCCATCTCCATGCCAACAAACTGTTTGGAGATTTTGCACAACCATCTTGGTTGGACCAAGATGATCTTTGGAGACATTTTTGTCTCTCTGATGATCTTCACGGTGTGTGAGCAAAATACATTTGTGCCCTCAAGCAGGTTCATTACAGCTACGGTTGTTTTACATTTCTTAATTATAGCCATAACAGTGCAGGGAATCTTTTTTTTTTCAGGCATGTAAGCATTTTTATTGCTATTGTCTTATACATGAAGGCTTTGTTTCATTTCCACTGTGTATTCTATAATCCTTCGTGGGTGGCACAGTGGTTCCAACCTCACAGCTGGCGGGGGCCTCCCCGTGTCTGTGTGGGTTTCCTCCAGGTGCTCTGGTTTTTCCCATAGTTCAAAGACATGCAAATTAGGTAAAATACCCAGCCACTGGGGTTGCACAAGCCAGTGTATACTTAGTGTCGGTCCCAAGCTCGGATAGATTGGGAAGGGTTGCGTCAGGAAGGGCATCTGGTGTAAAAACCTAGGCCAAGTCACATATGCAGAACAGATCTGCTGTGGCGACCCCTAATGGGAACGGCCTAAATAATAATATTCTATAATCCTTTGGGTAGATGAATAAAAGAATTTGGTCTCTGCATCACCTTATATTTGTACCCCAGTCAAACTGGGAGGTGTGGAAGACTTCCAAAATACACAGTGAATGCAAAAGTAAGCCATGGCTTAATGGTTAGAGAAGCAGCTTTGGGACCAAAAGGTTGCCAGTTCGAGTCCCTGGAGCAGCAGAACTGGCTGAAGTGCCCTTGTGCAAGGCATCTAACCCCTAACTGCTCCCCAGGCTGCTCTGGGTATGTTGCATGTCGCTCTGGATAAGAGGGTCTGCTAAATGCCATTAGTGTCATGTAATGCAACTGAAAATATAATCATTTTGTTCATAAGAATTTTGAAGGCTATCAATAAGTGCAACATTTAAAAAAAAATTGCTTTGAAAGGTTAGATCTCTCATATTTCCAGTCTGAAATGAATCCTACAGAAGAGCGACTGTAGCACAAACTGCTGAAAATTTTAATGCTGGCTAAAACAGAAAGGTGTCAGCATTAACTAATTTATACATATATAAATATAAAAGAGGGTGCCAATAATTCTGGAGTTGACCATGATTGTAGTGACACCTTACACATATGGTCACATGTCATCTGGATGATGCACTGCTTGAGACAGTATTACATGATGTGCATCATGGTCCACTTTATATAAAGATCTACAGCAGAGGGGTTTTTATTATTATTTTTATTATTCAGAGATGGTTTTGGGTAGAAACAATTTACAAAGCTAAGAGTCTTTAACCATCCTTTTTTTTCCTAAATGTGTGCATTTCTCAGCAGTTGTGTAAACAACATCTATTTAACCTATGTCTTTTCTACAAAATGCTGTATATAGAGAGGAAAATCTAATCAAGCTTAACCTCTGAAGGGACCAATTTCCTTTTCATACAGGAACATTAACTAACAGATGAATAATAGTTAATTAATATGCAAGAAATCAAGCAGATAAGATTACAAGAGTGAACTTTCCAGCCACCTTACCTTCTTCCCTATGGAATCCGAGAACAGACACACAAAGAGAAGGGAGGTGGAAAAAAAAAAGTAATTACAGAGCGAAATAAAACGAGAACGATAAGATATGGGATAGTATGATGATACTTACTGCACTTCCGCCTCCACCACTTCCTCTGTATCAGCCATGGCTATACAGGTCCTGAGTGCCATTCGAGACAAATCAATCGGTCACAAGAACATTTTAAAATATTTAATTTGTTTACCAGCTTTTGATGAAGTGTCATATTTGTGCCTATATATTTATAGATAATCTGGTCATCTTTGAAAGAATACCAAGTACTATTTGTTCAGGCAACATCACTGACTGTTGAACTACAGTCCTTCCAGTGGACATGACTGGAATCAGTTTAGTGTTTCTCGAAAAGTATTATTAGATTACCTTTATTAATTCACCATTTTTAGGTTTAGCAATCTTTTGAGTAGGAAAGTATGATGGTCTAAAAACTGATGTGGCAATAAACCATTTCTGAAACACTCCAGGAAGTAAATCAGCAGGTCATAAAAGAGTAAGGGGCAGGTGTTATGGGGTAATGAGAAGGGGTTATTTTTAAGAATAATAAACTATGGTTTAGAACAGGTGCTATTTGCTCTTACAGACAATGAACTTGGCTGATCTCATCCAAACCTCCCACTCATTTACGCAGTAAATCAAAGTGTGTCCTTGTGGGCTATTTTTGAAACGTGCACCATTTGGTCAGATCAGTGTCACACACACACACACACACCACCCTACTGTCTTTCCAGTGTAGTGCTATATTTGCTATTGTTTTTATGTCTAGCCACTAATAAACCAATCCTTATTCTCTAGTGAAGCAATTACATTCGACTCCTCAGATTCATGATCATGGTGCTTTAAGTGTTAAAGTATTTTGAATACATATCTTTGCTTTCATTTGCACTCTAACGAGAAACTGAATGAAGCATGTACTTGAAAGCAAATGAATATTGTAATGAGTTGAATGCTATTAGAAATGAGAGTTTAAATACATGCTCAGTCAGATCAACTCAGTCATAATCCAGCCAGTCTTTGCAGTAGATTACCCATCTCTCAGAGGTATTAGAAAAGCTATACTTTACTAAGCCACTTCTGCCATGATGTAAAGACTGGAATAATCACAGGATGTCTAGTAGTAGGAATGGTGTAAATAATTCCTGCATTAAACAGCATTAAGTGAAGACCCCAAAGCATGCTGGTCTCATCAGAGATCAGCACAAAGCCATGCTGGCTGCTCGAGTCAGGCTGTAATACAGAGCTAAACCTCTGGCCTTGGCGCTCAATTTTTGCAAAGCTTTTTGGACATGTTACATAACAGCACTTGAATGCAAGCCAATAACCATACAGCTGAAGTGCTGTTTAAATGAATAGCAGTTACTCGGAGAACACACTTTAGACCAGGCTGGAATTGAACGTGATAAAGAAAAGACAGACATATTTCTGCCTCTTACCTGAGACGTCCACAAGCACAGAGAGGATCTTATTCTCAAGGATCCAGGACAGAGTATACAGCAAAGTCTAACATCGCTCACCTAATACAGACCTGTGTGCCCATATGACCTCTGTGCTGCTATCTGATTGGACAGCGACACTGGGTCTATTGTTAGGGCTTGGGGGGAGTGTTACATGTGACAATCAAAAGGTGATACAAGTTTAGCATGGCGTCATACTTGCGGTCAGCTTGCCGATACAGCCGAAGAAGGATTTTAGGAAGAAGCATTGTTGACATATTATAATAGTTACAGTGGACTGTGCTGAATGTATAACCGTGCAATAAAAAGACACGAGTTTTATTTATTTATTTTAAACACTGATCTCTTTATTGCTGTTTTGAGACAATGATACAATATTTAAAAAGATGCCCTGTGTGAAACTTGGTTACAATAAATGGTTAGTGTTAAAAAGGTAAAGAATTAAAAGTTGGCATGATTTGTAAAGAATTACCCCAATACAGTCAAGGTTCATTATGGAGCATATAGAATACAACACTGTCTTGTAATTGATTGTCAAAGACCAAAACTCAGAAGTTTTCACATTTTAAAACATGAACCAAAATACTAAATGGGGGGGGGGGGGGGGGGGGGGGGGGGGGACCCCAACAACACAACACAAGCCACAAACACATACGCCAGTCAGTCACAACCATTAACCAATGAGACCTGCTGATTCAAGAAGCCAATGACTGTTTGCCCACCAGCACATACTTACAGTCCAATTACACTGTTGACAATATCTAGTATTCTACTCTAAATGAAGTGCTGAAGGGTGAAAACAATAACAAAAAGAAAGAAAAAAAAACATTTATTGGTCCGAAGTAATGGCTTAGAGCCATCTGTCCTTTTACATACTGAACACAGTTTCAAAATGATAAATGGCAAAATCAAGCGAGCATTATATGCACAGAAATGTTCGTGAAAGTCTTTTATGTTCCCTTTACTGAGTGCGGAACAAAGCATTTATGTCTACTTGAAACCTGATACGTCATGTTGAATATACTGACTAAAAAGTACTTGAACAAAACTGAATAAAAGATACTGTAATAATAATCATGAATGTCTATAATGGCTGTATTCCGATCCAATAATATTGAGAGCAGAAGCAAGAATCATTTTATATAAAGTGGCAACATACAAAATATATAGTTAATTACAAAACATACACTGTGCTAACATATATTAAGACCATAGTTTCACAATTAAAAATGTGTCACTTTGACAAAAAAAAAAAAAAAAAGTAAAAAATACACTACTCTATGGGTGCCCATATTTTGCCCTGGACTGGTGAACATGAATAAAATATGTGTCAAGCTTTGCTTTAATTATAAATTAAAAGGTGTGAAGGGTGACTAGCAGAGAAGAGATTCTAAAAAAGCAACACATGAGCTGTTTAAAATTGTGTGAAATTATGCAAGATATTTAAATACATCTCTAATCAATCAATCTAAAGGAAATGGGTCGTTTTAGAACTGCTCAGGATTTTCAGTTGGTTTAAGTGTCCACACTCCACGCTATAAAAGTAGCTTTATGTGAAACACTACTCTGTAAATCAGGACCATGCGGTCTGGAGGACTTTGACTGCATGGTAAAAAAAAAAAAAAAAGACTTTCTTTTATCTCTACCTCATCTTTGAGATGTGTCTGGGCCATAGAAAAAAAACGCAGAAGACTACTTTTGGTATTTTTGGTACAAGTACATGCATGTGGAAAGAATATGGTACTTTCACTTGGTCCCTGCTGCTGTGGCTTCTTGGAAAGGTTAATGACCCATTCCTGATGAGACATAAAACAATCTGTTAGGAAATGCAAATAGCAGATATGACATACAGCACAAATATCACAATATAATATAAATTCATATGCGTTTTCTTATGCAATGGTATAATATATTAATAGTTAAAAAAAAAAAATCCACTGCACGCATGCAATTTTAAATCTTGGTAGGGACCAAGTGTCCTGATAAGGATGACCGTTTTTAATCTTGTGGGGACATTTTGCTGGTCCCCATAAGAACAGCCCCCCCACATAAAGCCTGCAGCTATAATTTAAAAACGCAAAAAACACCTCTAAAAAGAGCCATAAGGATTTCTTTCAGTTACCAAGGTTACATTAGGTTATGCATTAATATTTATGTTAATGGAAGTTCCTCACAAGGATTGTAAGCTGCTATAAATGATCAAATTCTCTGAATAATTAAAGGAGGTTTTGCCTCATTAGTCTCTAGTGTGTGCCTATTCAGAAGTAGAGGACAGCTGCTCTCCTTACTTGCCCGTGTGATGCGTTAGCCTGCTAATCTTTTGTCACCCCACTCAATAATGTGACAAACAGGCAGCTGCTGGTCCTGTCCAAGTCTAAAACGCAGGCTGAGGCAGTGGGGGACAAGACTACCGTTGTGCATATGCGCGCGCGCACACGTTATCTATCCATGTCCGGCATGTCCGAAGGCCACAGTGTCCTCCCATAATGGAACAAAAGGTGTGCTTTCAAAATAGAACACTATGCCACAGAGGCATGTTAAAACGCACAACCCATAAATGAATGGTGATTTATAGTTGGCCTCGATCTCCAGGCCAAGGTGCAGGCATGGAACTGTGGAATGTGGGAGATTTTGTTCCTTGTATGTAAGGCACAAGACACAACTTGTCTTTAAAAACTTTGTATTAACAGAACTTAAAGAAATCCTAGGTTTCTTCGGTTTCCTCCCACATCCCAAAAACATGCCGGTAAGTGAACTGGCTACTCTAAATTGTCCCTAGTTATGAATGCGTGTGCGCATGGTACACTGCAAAGGACTAGTGTTCTGTAAAGGGTGTGTTTCTGCTTCACGCCCAGTGTTACTGGGATCGGCTCCAGACCCACCATGACCTAGTCTGGTTAACACCAGACCATATCACAAGTGAAATATGGTCTGGAATCCGCCTATTGAATTTCTCGTAGGGGAGGTGTGGTTTACGATTGTCAACGGCCGTTTATTGGACGTTGCGAATGTATCATTTGGCGTATACATAGCCCATGGCCAATCATGGCAGTTGTACCCGGTGACGTAGTTAGAGCGACGAAGAGGCGAAGAAGAGAAGGCAAAACAAAAATAGGAAAACAATGACACCGAACGATTACTGCCGTTTGTGCAAGACAAAGCTTGATCGAAAGTTTGGTTCGTATCGCTCGCCGCCATGTTAAATGTGATCCGTAAACAGTCCCAAATAAACTACAAGCTTCCGTTTGTTGAGTAGTACGCGTCACCGTCTTTCCACCCCTCCCCACTCTCTGATTGGCTCCCTAACTCAGGCGAGCCTTTAGACCATAGTTTCCATGCTGTCTTTTCAGATCGGAACGATTGTGCAAAGCAGCATGGGATTTCCCAGGCTAACCATGACCCTGTCCTGGATAAAGCCGTTACTCAAGTGGAATGATTAGAAATTAGGTTAAGAAACCTAAAATTCAGTGATTGAATTTAGTGAAGTGTGTGATTAATACGGACAATAATTTGGATGTTTCCTATCCTGGAAAAAAAAAAAAAATAGAAAGTCTCCCTTCAGATATGTCGCACTGGAGAGTTAAATATAAACTACAGATTTAGGAAGCTGTCCATCTCATCATAAGCCCTTATAATGACAATGTTCTTATAACGTTACAATATAATTATAGCCTCAGATTTGAAGTGCTATATAGTTACACGAATATTGTTTTGACAAGTATGCTTTGACTAAACAGATTTTCAGTCCCCCCCAGTATCGGAAAACATGAGCAAATTCTCATATGTAGAACTACCACAGACAGTACCAGTCAAAAGTTTGGACACCCCTACTCAGTCATAGGTTTTTCTTTATTTTGACTATTTTCTATATTGCAGAACACTGAAGACATCAAAACTATGAAATAACACATGGAACATATATGGAATTATGTGGCAAACAAGTGTTAACCCCCCCCAAAGTTTCATAGTTTAGATTCTTCAAAGTAGCCAGCGTTTACCTTGATGACGCTTTGCACACGATTAGCATCATCTTAACCAGCTTCATGAGGTAGTCACCTGGAACGCTTTTCAATTAACAGGTGCCTTGTCAAAAGTTAATTAGTGCAATTTCTTGCCTTCTTAATGTGTCCGAGACCAAACAGGAAATAGCCCTAAATCACAACTGCAGTAATCCATAGGTCAAAAACTGTTTAAGTAAGTAAAGAGAAAACAGTCCATCATTACTTTTAGACACGTGTCTTTAATAAAAATAAAGAAAAGCCATTGAATTTGAAGGCGTGTCCAAACTTTTGACTGCTAATGTACATTTCAAGCGTGGTATAGAGAATAGATTGAAAAAGGGAAGTTTATTTAGCCAACATTCCCTCTGATGTATATATAGACACGTTAGAACAATGTATGGTAGAGAAGTAAAATAGACCCACACCCCCCATCAAATTCTCTTACCATTGGCAACAGATTTGCAATCTCCTCTGCTCGTCACCTGGGTTAAACAGAAAGCAAGTGATGGTGTGAGCACGCACAAGAGAGGGAGAGAGAGAGAGAGATGCAAAGAGAGATTCAGAAAGACAAAGGTCAGTGAGTACTGAACCCCTGATTTCACCCCCTTTGGTATTATGTATGATGCATTTCCTTTACTATATTTACACATTACATTATATCAATTTCCTGTTTTGGAAAGCAAGTAGGGCTGCATGAGGAGCTTATATTCTACTGCAGTATACTCCAGTATAATGCACTTTTGTGAGTATTGCGGGTGTCTAGTGTTAATGCATTTAAAACTCCATTGTTACTCATTTTGACTGGAGGCAAGATCTAATTTCATTACAATTTGTGGCGGCCCATAGACCCATTCATTCACATACACTCAGCATGTCCCAAAAAGTCTTCAATTTTTTGGTTATGCTCCTAAACAACTTTAGGAACACAAGTCAGAGTTGAACACATTTCTATCCATAACCTTGGAACTGCTAATCACAGAATTATCGTTCCAATTCATTCAATATGCAAGATTCATTAGGTCCTGACATGTTATTGGAATATAACCATACACTATTGGAATGGTGGTTGTTTACTTTACACTTTAAGCTACTAACTGGGTCACTGAACTTGAATGACATTAATTTGGTTTTCACAAAAGATTTCAAAGGATATTTGATATTCATAATGAGGCCTTGTTCCTGAGCCATGCTACTTGCTCTATAAACTGTGCTGAGGCAGCACCAACACCCACACTTCACAATCTCATGAAAAGCAGGACAAACACTCTGAACTACAACCCCGATTCCAAAAAAGTTGGGACAAAGTACAAATTGTAAATAAAAACAGAATGCAAATAATTTACAAATCTCAAAAACTGATATTGTATTCACAATAGAACATAGACAACATATCAGATGTCGAAAGTGAGACATTTTGAAATTTCATGCCAAATATTGGCTCATTTGAAATTTCGTGACAGCAACACATCTCAAAAAAGTTGGGACAGGGGCAATAAGAGGCTGGAAAAAAGTTAAAGGTACAAAAAAGGAACAGCTGGAGGACCAAATTGCAACTCATTAGGTCAATTGGCAATAGGTCATTAACATGACTGGGTATAAAAAGAGCATCTTGGAGTGGCAGCGGCTCTCAGAAGTAAAGATGGGAAGAGGATCACCAATCCCCCTAATTCTGCGCCGACAAATAGTGGAGCAATATCAGAAAGGAGTTCGACAGTGTAAACTTGCAAAGAGTTTGAACATATCATCATCTACAGTGCATAATATCATCAAAAGATTCAGAGAATCTGGAAGAATCTCTGTGCGTAAGGGTCAAGGCCAGAAAACCATACTGGGTGCCCGTGATCTTCGGGCCCTTAGACGGCACTGCATCATATACAGGCATGCTTCTGTATTGGAAATCACAAAATGGGCTCAGGAATATTTCCAGAGAACATTATCTGTGAACATGATTCACCGCGCCATCAGTTTTGCCAGCTAAAACTCTATAGTTCAAAGAAGAAGCCGTATCTAAACGCGATCCAGAAGCGCAGACGCCTTCTCTGGGCCAAGGCTCATTTAAAATGGACTGTGGCCAAGTGGAAAACTGTTCTGTGGTCAGACAAATCAAAATTTGAAGTTCTTTATGGAAATCAGGGACGCTGTGTCATTCGGACTAAAGAGGAGAAGGACGACCCAAGTTATCAGCGCTCAGTTCAGAAGCCTGCATCTTTTTTTTTTAAAAGATTTTATTTTGGCTTTTTTCACCTTTATTATTGGATAGGACAGTGTAGAGACAGGAAATGAGCGGGAGAGAGAGACGGGGAGGGATCGGGAAATGACCTCGGGCCGGAATCGAACCCGGGTCCCCGGATTTATGGTATGGCGCCTTATCCACCTGAGCCACGACGCCCCCAGAAGCCTGCATCTCTGATGGTATGGGGTTGCATTAGTGCGTGTGGCATGGGCAGCTTACACATCTGGAAAGACACCAATCAATGCTGAAAAGTATATCCAGGTTCTAGAGCAACATATGCTCCCATCCAGACGACGTCTCTTTCAGGGAAGACCTTGCATTTTCCAACATGACAATGCCAAACCACATACCGCATCAATTACAGCATCATGGCTGCGTAGAAGAAGGGTCCGGGTACTGAACTGGCCAGCCTGCAGTCCAGATCTTTCACCCATAGAAAACATTTGGCGCATCATAAAACGGAAGATACGACAGAAAAGACCCAAGACAGTTGAGCAACTAGAATCCTACATCAGACAAGAATGGGTTAACATTCCTATCCCTAAACTTGAGCAACTTGTCTCCTCAGTCCCCAGACGTTTACAGACTGTTGTAAAGAGAAAAGGGGATGTCTCACAGTGGTAAACATGGCCTTGTCCCAACTTTGAGATGTGGTGTCATGAAATTTAAAAATCACCTAGTTTTTCTCTTTAAATGATACATTTTCTCAGTTTAAACATTTAATACGTCGTCCATGTTCTATTCTGAATAAAATATGGAATTTTGAAACGTCCACATCATTGCATTCCGTTTTTATTTACAATTTGTACTTTGTCCCAACTTTTTTGGAATCGGGGTTGTAAGTAGACTTCCAGTGCCCTACTTCAATAAATTTGTTCACTGTAAACAAAGACCCTTAAGAAAGCAAGATGTGGATGTTCCTTGAGGATTTTGACTGCAAAGAAAGAAGGGGGTCTATGACCAAGATTAGATCTACATGCACTGGACGTAAGAAAATACAAGTGGAGAACGTTGACCTATTCATCTGTAATATGCCTTGTGTATTCAGGCAATGGTTTAATGTTAATCAAACTGAAAGATGCAGTCTTTCACATTCTTACTCCTCAAAACAGACTCCTTGGTCTGATGGCTTCACATTGATGGCCATCCTCTAGGTTGCCTTTAAATAGTGTGTCTGCAGTCATAGTTTAATAAAGTCTCATTTCAGTCAGGACAGATAGCATTACAGTGATCAGTTATTGGAAGATTGATCTTTTGGAGCAGCTCTTTCTTTAGGTCATGGACAGCTATTCATGTACCTGGCAAGTTAAGCAATGCCACATTAGGGAGACTGGAAAGTACACAATAATCTGACAGCTTTATGGGCAATTTACAGATAAGGGAAACTGGAGCCCTTTAAAAAAAAAAAAGAAAAAAAAATTATGCACATTGCCACCCCTTCTATTTCCTGAATGATCAGTACACTATGAGGAGAGCTCATGCACTTGTACACATTTGTCCTCTGTTAAACCCAATTGCCAGTGGGTCTTTAATGCTCCTTTCCAGTGATTTTATCAATTCTAGAGGAACTGCTAGACAAGGATAAAGCTCTCTACCATTAAAGTATCCCTTGCTGCCAAATCAGCTCGTCATGCAGGTTTTGGAAACTATTGGTCAACATCGTGACGCATCTGTTTTCCGATGAAAGGGCCACAACACGTCTGCCTTGTTTATAAACCCTTGACTGCTTTGTGGCATGTAACTATGGTACCATTATCTCATCTTCCCTTTGAAACCCTGGATAAGGCAGACTTTAATGTGCATTCACTATAAACCGCTTTTTAAGGCACCAGCCTTGGCAAAGCGTGTTACAAGCATTTCAATGTACAACTGTCCCAAACATTTTGTGCACGTAACAAACTTGAAACTTAGACATTCTGCCTTCTGAAAATATTGAGGATACATGCACTGATTGGTCATCACTACAGACCTTTATGAGGCAAGTCCACAAATGGACATCTGTTCGTTTGGCTACATTTAGCATCGGTCTTCAAGATAAGCTTGTCCACCAATATGGGTGTCGCGATATTCCATAATGAGATACCAGAACTAATGCTTGCAAGAGAAGAGAACCCTGTGTCCAAAATCGCTCACTTGTTCACTACTCCCTATATAGAGAACTATATAGTGAGCTCATTAGTAAAATGAAAAAACGCTTTTGGACACTAGTCCGTCATGCTGGTATTTACATCCTTACTGTTGCACAATTAAAACATGCCAGATCAGTCGGCTGGTGGGTTTTCAAAAATAAACACACGCATGTATTTTTGTGATAAATCCATATTATACTGAACGCATTTCCCACATTAATCAATACAAAGTACCTGCATCTTTCAGTTTTTTTTTTTAATCAAGGCTGAATACTTTCTTCTTTGCCACTGCCTTTTATTAAATTAAATTTGAGACTTGCTTTCTTTCAGCATGATGGGATGTATTGCTTTGGTTAGTGACCATTGGTTGTACACGACTTTTCATGATGCATTGTGGGACACTGAGTGCACTATCTCATCTCATTATCTCTAGCCGCTTTATCCTTCTACAGGGTCACAGGCAAGCTGGAGCCTATCCCAGCTGACTACGGGCGAAAGGCGGGGTACACCCTGGACAAGTCGCCAGGTCATCACAGGGCTGACACAGACACAGACAACCATTCACACTCACATTCACACCTACGGTCAATTTAGAGTCACCAGTTAACCTAACCTGCATGTCTTTGGACTGTGGGGGAAACCGGAGCACCCGGAGGAAACCCACGCGGACACGGGGAGAACATGCAAACTCCGCACAGAAAGGCCCTCGCTGGCCCCGGGGCTCGAACCCAGGACCTTCTTGCTGTGAGGCGACAGCGCTAACCACTACACCACCGTGAGTGCACTATATAGGGTGTAAATAATCCTCACCAAGGCTTTGGAAAGCACTACAAAATGGCGTCGCCACCATATAGTGAGTAGGGAGCGATTTCGGACACAGGGTAAGTCACAACTACAGTATACTCCCATTTATCTGATAGAATGCGTTGGGTCTCTCACTGGACCACCCTCCTTTTACAGAGCAAGGAAGAGGTGTGCTTATAAAAACTTAATATAGAACCCCAAACACATTGCGTTGTAGGTTATAAGGCAGGTGGAAGCCCAGCCGCCATTTGTTAGCTCATCATGGCTGGTGTAATGAAATACTGAATTTGGAATTATGGTTGTAACCAAAGTTTTTCGTCTCATCAGTGTGGCCGTTAACACAGCTTTCCCTTCATTAGCTCTCAGCATTAATTGCAGTGCAGTGCATAGCTAACCTTAGCCTTGGCCTGGCCTTAACATGGCCGCTACATGTCCGTGCTGCCTCACAACATGTTCAACTTAGATACTGCCAAAGATAGAGCATCAAAATAAGTATCTCGGCTGTGTTGCTTTATCTGAGGAACATCATCCCTCTGCAAACATGTGGCTTCATGCAGGAGAGTCGAGGCTACGGCATGCCTTTTCAGCTTTAGCATACAGAGCAGGGGCTGATGCGATCTGCTATACTGGCAGCTGTTCAGGGTATGTATGTGTGAGCGAGTGTGTCTGTTAGTGTAGGAGCCAAAAGCAACAAGGGATTGTGCTAAAATAGAAGGTAACAGAATGACCTGCATATTATGTGCGCGCAAACGTGTTTAGAGACAGAACATAGAAGAAAGTAGGCGCAAGCACTTTAGGTGACTATACCTTACTCAAAATAAGCCCTGCATGGCACATTACACAAACAGGAGGCTTTAGAAATTGCTTGCAGCCCTTAAAAGTGACTAGCAATGCATAGCATTCCATAACCCCCCTCCCCTCCCATGCCAGTGAGCAAGAGAGAGAAAAGCAAGAGTCACTCCTTCACAAAGAGAGACAGTGAGTCACAGCGAGTGAATTTATTTGCTTTGTGATTTTGTGAACAGGATCAGCTGTGCATCCCTTATGATAAAGTAACATTTACCTCCTCAAGGAGCCAAATCTGAAGGCAACTAGCAGGAAGAAGTCTTTAAACAAAAACACACAGTGTTACTGCTCAGCTAACGGTCACCAATCACTTCTTATTGTTCTTTATCTTGAAATACTGAGGACTATATCGACTGATTTTTAAGATGACAATCGAAATCAAAAAGGGTGATAAAAGCACACTGGCTGTTTTTAGCAAGAAGAAAGGCATTATAATTCTTCCCCGGGGACAGTCTGTAGTACAAAAAAAATAATTGATGCTAGTTATGTAGCAGGTTACCTTGGCAGCAGAGGAGCTTTTGTTTTCCCATAGATTACGCTTGCCAGTTACATCACCAGGTTTCAGGTCCTGAAAAAGGAAAAAAAAAAGACAAAAAGTAGTGTCACATACAGGGCTAAGACAAAAACGTTTGAAGAAACAGACGTACGCCTAACAATCAAAAGAAAAGTGAAGAACGCATACAGAGAGAAAGTGAAGAGCACTGCAGAGGCATTACTCCTACCTGTTCCTCAGCACAGACAAAGGAGAAGAGGGGACAGAGGAGAAAAGCCCAGAAGAAAGCAAGGCTGAGGAACTGATCTAGGCAACAGGGGGGGGAACTTAAGCAGACAGAGGACAAACAGAGAAAACATTCAGTGCATCGGACATCATATGCAATTTACCTCACCTTTCGCTGATGCTAGGATAACAGTCATTTACACATCAGTTATCGGTGTTCAAATTTCCAACAAACGTATTCTAGCTAGGATTTTAGAGAAAGTAGTTGCACAACAGCTTTTTTTTTTTTTTTTAAATAGGAATATCAAGCATGAGATATTTCCGTCTGGTTTCCATCTTCTCCCTCATTTTGGCAATTCCCACCCACTAGCCAGCTCTTCCCTGTCATCTGACAGCTACCAACTGGGGAGGGCGAGGGCAAGAAGGTGCTCCCTTTGTGACATGTGAAACCAGCCACCGACTCTCCACCGAGTCTCACACGCCAGCATGAGGAAAGCGCTAAATGCTTATCGTTATAAAATGGATACTTTCAGTTCTACAATGCGATTCGCTGGGCCGTGTTCAAAGCCGTTGGGAAGTTTAATATACATAACTACATCACGGTAATTTAATTCTGTATTAATGCCCCGGGTTTTAAACCAATAAAACCATTACACTTGAGCCATTGTTCTGTCCACAGAATACCTTAATCTTTGTATGTTGTGTTGCTTAGCAACCAAAGCCTAGTGTTAACAGACAAGATTGCATGGTGGAAGACTATTATTAATAGGTAATTCAATTATTTATTAAAACATGACAATTTATCCTATTTGTTGTCCTCATTTTATAAAAATAGTGATTTTTATTTTAGTAAGGGGGTTTAATCACTCTGCTTTACATCATGCCCAAGAACGCGCTCTTATCCATGATTAAAAGTTATTGTAATGTAGGTTCGTTAACTGTTTATTCAAATATTACTGACTACAGCTAATAATTACGTATTTCACTTCCTCTATATATGGCAGATATCAATGCTGATAAGATTCAAAAGACATGCGGTTAGGTTAACAATGGGGCGGCCTTGGGCTGAAGTGCCCTTGAGCAGGGTACCTAACCCCTAACTGCTCCCTGGGCGTTGTAGTATGGCTGCGTGTGCGCGCACACACGTTCACTGCTTCAGACAGGTTAAATGCAGAGGATGAATTTCACCGTGTTTAAGTGTGCACATGACGGACTTCATTTGACACCAACAAGAACACAGCTGTTAGCCCACACACACTGTTTTTACAGCGATGGTTTTGATGGTCAAGCTCTAAAGTCCCTTCCATGTTAAGGGGTTCTTAGCCCATGTTTACATTAGACCGTATCAGCGGATCATCAGATTAACGTTTTTAAAACGATTAGTGTGCACACAGCAACACCAATACACGATTTGCGTGCACACAGCAACACCAATACACGGATACGCTCGGCTCCGCAGGCATCCTGCGCTCCAAATCACTCCGCCCTGAACAGCGAGTGCCCTCTGGAGGGTGCGCACTCCGGCCCTGCGCAGCTCACAGAGCGCGCGAGTGAAGTGCACAAGCTGTGATTCGGGACTGAGCCGCTGTGTGTGTGATCCCAGCGCATATCACTTACCACTTGCAAGTGGAAGGATGGCAAGCCTAAAGACAATCATAACTACACAATGGGCAGTATTTTCATCAGTATTTGCAGTATTTTCATAATTTTATACTCTTTAATGAAAGGTGATACAAGGCAGAAGTCCGCGCCGTTTTTCAGCAGTCGCGTCACATGACCAACGCCAGCGAATCAGGAAGGTGGATGTCACAGTGACGTTGTCCAATGACGACGCCAGCTAGAGCTCAGCACAGCGTATCCGCGTATCTCAATGTTTACACAGCACCGGAGCTGACACGATCTGGATTGAATACGTGGACCCTGGCGGATTCCCGTTTCCCGGCGTTTCCAGGCGGTTTAATATAAACGGACAGTGCATCCGCGAAGAAAACGAGACAGATACAGTCTAATGTAAACTTGGCTTTAGTGTGTACCTGCTGGAACTAGAGAACCAGAAGTTTGTGAAAAGAAGTTTGTAATTTCGAGATCTTTCTACTGCCTGTGAATTAAACTACAGTTAGAATGACCGTGACCAGCCTTCCCCTTTTCTCTCACCAAATACATTTCCCCTCTGCTGAAACTACATATAAATGCCTCATGGTTTGTCTTTAAAACTGAATCAGGGGCCTGTTTCATCTCATCTCATTATTTCTAGCCGCTTTATCCTGTTCTACAGGGTCGCAGGCAAGCTGGAGCCTATCCCAGCTGACTACGGGCGAAAGGCGGGGTACACCCTGGACAAGTCGCCAGGTCATCACAGGGCTGACACAGACAACCATTCACACTCACATTCACACCTACGGTCAATTTAGAGTCACCAGTTAACCTAACTGCACGTCTTTGGACTGTGGGGGAAACCGGAGCACACCCACGCGGACACGGGGAGAACATGCAAACTCCACACAGAAAGGCCCTTGCCAGCCACGGGGCTCGAACCCAGACCTTCTTGCTGTAAGGCGACAGCGCTAACCACTACACCACCGTGCCGCTGGGCCTGTTTCAGGGCTAGAAAAATGCAAACTAGTGAGATCTATTACAATGGTATAATTATATTAGTATAGAAACATTAAATCGTGCAAATTACACCTTTAAACTAAGCAGTCCACTGGAGTGAAGACAGATTAATGGTACCAGACTGAATTACATAACTGATAAAGCATGAGTGACTGCCACATGATGGCAAAGGGCAGCGACATAACCCTTGCATTCCTTACATCAGTACTGTACAGTGAGCACACCACAGCCACTAGGTGGTGCCAGCTAGACAGCTTATTACAAAAGGCATGTCTGCTCATGTCCTAATCTAGCAAAGAATACGCAGAGGCATGCAAAGTGACTATCAGCGCTTGTAGCCTACCACAGGTCTTCCTCCTGGCGTTTTGCTCGTCTCTGGTGTTTTATTCAGCCAATCGTTGATGCGACCTGCAACGCCCACCTTTATTCCAGCTGCATCCTGAGAACAGAAGCGAAAACTCCTTGAGAATCAAAGATCAGAGTGCTGGGGTGGACAGGAACATGGTGAAAAAGGAAAGATGGGCCACGTGGCCATCGGTGTGCTCTGACTGAATGTTGCTGACCTTGTTGCTGGAGGGTGTGCTGATGGTGGAGCTGAAAACGTTGCCCTTCTCCCACATGCTCTTAATGTTCCGCACGCCATCAGAAACCACGGGTAGGTCCATCGCAGCCACACGTGGCGAGCGCACCTCTTTATTACTCTGAAAAGGGGAGAGAGAGAGAGAGAGAGAGAGAGAGAGAGAGAGAAAGAAAGATGGACTGACAGTAAAAGCCTCTTGAGCGCATGTACATGTCAAAATGACTAATGGAGGAGTGTAAAATGCTGCATTTGTATCATATTGGCAGTATTTTAATAAAAGCTTGGCTAACTTCATAGGGTGAATTTCTCTGTTATATACACACACGGAAATACACACATCATAGCAGTCTGACAATAATAATAGTAACTGATCTAGCAGTTCCATAAATATACTTGCTGTATTAGACATTATGTACATAGCCGACAAAGTGTGCACTCTGGATAGATTTTATTGATTCATGAAATTTATGAAGTCTTTTTCTTTAAAATATACATAAAGTCAAAGATAGTGTTTTTAAGAAAACCTATCTTCGTATAATCATTTGGAATCCAGTAAATCCAGTGTGTATTTGGATACAGGACTCTATAAAATGACAATTCACGCCTAAAAATATTAGAATCCATGATATATAGTACACCATGTCATGTACTTTCTTGTACATTCTACATATACAATGTACAGTATATATTTTCCCCTAATGCAAGTATGTCATCTTTGTTTAATACATCTTTCATTTAAAAAACAAAAAACAAAAAAACCCTAATCTAGCAAGCAGACACCGAGCTAACGGTTGCAGAGAAAATTGGCAATCGGCAACTAGACAAGTTTGCATTCCTCATTCTTTCTGGTGAAAAGAGGAAATCATGTCTTTATTTACAATTCACAAAAAGTTTTTTTTTTTTTTTTTTAAAGTGGGTACAGTTTCAATACTCAACAGAAAAAATATTTTGAAAAGGACCAAAATAATAAAAGTCAAACATTCGCCACAATCATCGCAGATGTATTTTGAAGAACGCAGTGTTTGACAGAGTAATAACAGAAATGCCAAGAAGAATCTACAAAGACTTAGAATTTATAAAAGAGAGTTAGAACAGAGATGTCAGGAAGAATATTGGAACTGAGAGAGAGTATAAGAGCTTTGCAGAGGATGCGCAAAGCTGCTGGAGGCAGTGATAAAGGCATCACTGAGAGAATATAAAAGTTATATCTGTATATTTCACATGAAGCAAATGCAAACTAATACGATTTACGTTGGCATGCTAGTTTAGATGAGCGCTGTGTAATTCGGTCTGAATGTGATATCAGTTATGTTCAAGTGTGCCTTCATGAAAGTCTTGTGATGTAATTAAAACACTACATTCTGCTCGTTGTGACTTGCCATGTTTACAACTCCATGATTCTGGTCGAAAGATTTGTATGCCTCGAGAGATCTCCATCATAACATGTGCAATGTGCTGTTCAGTGGGAAGTGGTGAAATGCAGTCGGCGAGATTGTGCGTAGGGCTCACCTGCACAGCCGTGGTGTACTGCTCCAATCGGTTATCAATCTTGGACACAACGGGAGAGTGAGACGTCTTCACGGCGCTGACACACAGACAAATCAATCAATCAAATAAACAAACCAAACCCCACTGCTGCATGATCTTGACTAAACTAACTGCTGATGGTGCGGTGAATGTATGAATAGGGTTTTTGTGCATTTAGAAAACCTCAGTTGTGTACATCTGTAACGATTTCAACTTGAGCCCATGTGCTAGAAAGACAAGCTCAGATTCTGAGACTTTTGTAAAATAGAAAATCTGGACAAATACCTCTTCTGCGCTGACCTGTTGAGGAATTCTGCCCTTTCACCAATCTGGGAAGAGAGATCAGATAACGGATGGAAAGCTCACTGTGTTGGTCATGTGGAAACACACACACACACACACGTTCCCTTTTGGGCTTAGCTATGCTGAGAGGCAGAGAGACTAGACTGTTCTTTTTAGCCTGTCAGTGGGCCAGGAAAAGCAGGACCCCTTTTTCAGCCCAAAATCTCTGTGGGAACTACAGCATGTTTATAATATATGACAAGAGGGCTGGGGGGGCTGGGAGAAGCGTTCTCGCAAAGTGAACACACGCGCGCACACACTCCTCCCCCCCCAAGCCGTCCAGCGTCCCATCCCCCTCTTACTGTTGAAGCTAGCGAATGTGGGAGTTCCTAAAATACTCCCTTCAGGAAATTCCCCATTCCCTGGCATGTTTGAAACAGCTCTTTTCAAATGTGGTTACAGTAATCCTATTAGGCTAATGGTCTTCCTGCGTTCCCTCAGTACTGACATGCTGATGGAAGCAGCAACACACTCATTCTGTCCATTTCAAATAGCTACCTCAACAAACCGCAAAAAAGAAGGAAGCAAGAATGCTGTTCATCTTTAGACAATGCTCAGAAACATGCAAATTTTCCAGTGAGATAATACAGGAAACAGATACATGTATGGCGGCCTGGGAAACATTTCACATGGCCAAGTGTTGACATTTTCAACTAGTGTCTAAAGTTCTGTTTGTTTTCCAGAACTGACGTACAGTACCAGTGAAAAGTCTGGAGACACCTTCTAAATCAAGGATTTATTTTTATTAAGTCACTTCATGTCTTAAAAGTAAATGATGGATGCCATTTCTCTTTACTTAGTTGAGCGATTCTTGACATATGGATTCCTACAGTTGTGGAATAAGGCTATTTATTGTATTTTTATTATTTACTATTTGATCTCAAACGCATTAAGGAGGCAAGAAATTGCACTAATTAGCTTTTGATGGGACACACCTGTTAATTGGAAAGCATTCCAGGTGACTACCTCATGAAACTGGTTAAGAAAATGCTAATGGTGTGCAAAGCATCATCAAGGTAAACACTGGATACTTCGAAGAATCCATCCAGTCTCCGTAACTGCTTATCCTGTGCAGGGTCACGAACAAGCTGAAGCCTATCCTAGCCGACTATGGGCGAGAGGCAGGGTACACCCTGGACAAGTCGCCAGATCATCACAGGGCTGACACACACAGACAAAACCATTCGCACCTACGGTCAATTCAGAGCCACCAATTAGCCTAACCTGCAGGTCTTTGGACTGTGGGGGAAACCGGAGCACCAGGAGGAAACCCACAGAGACACGGGGAGAACATGCAAACTCCACATAGAAAGGCCCCTGTTGGCCACTGGGCTCAAACCCAGAACCTTCTTGCTGTAAGGCGACAATGCTAACCACTACACCACCATGCTGCCACTTTGAAGAATCTAATATATAAAACATTAAAAAAAAACCTTTTTTGTTTACCACATAATTTAGCATGTGTTCCAGATGTTGTTATTTCATAGTTTTGATGTCTTCAGTGTTGTTCTACAATGTAGAAAATGGTCAACATACAGAAAAACCCATGAGTAGGGGTGTACAAACCTTTGACTGGTATGGTAAGTGTACACTGACTGGCCGCGAGACAACGCAGCATTGGCAACTGCGATTTAAAAAAAAAAAAAAAAAAATCTGTCTAATATTAGCTGTGTAAACCACAGCTATTAATGCTAGCATTAGCAATTTATACTACTACTACTACTAATAATAATAATAATAAAAAGGAATATGGCCCGATTAAGAAATCCAGGTTGAGGATACGTACAACACAAATACAGTGTGGATTTGACATGTCTAAAATCAAGTGTCCTTCCCATGCCACAAGTCACACATGTTGACACATCGAAGCAAAATATAAAAACGTTCGCTAGCATTAGCTGCTAACTTCACGAGCAAGCCGGCTTGCGTCATTTCGGCGTTCCTACTGGTGGTATGAACACTAACGGGGGGCAGCAAGCCCTCAAGAAGGCATGTAGTTCTTGTAATTCCTCTCAGAGTTCCTACAACTGTTTGGTTCAAAAGCGCCCATTTTGACAGATGGTATCTGATTACAAAATAAACTGATTATGCATATGTACAGTTCTCTATAGCATGTACAGCATCTTCAGCAACACATCCAAAGCCTGCCATTCACTGGGTAAGGAAAATCACACTCTGCTAACAAGGTTTTAGACATCTTTAAGCAGACTGACTTTTGTTTTAAACTGGCACCTTACTTAACCTGATCTTTGAATGGCGATCTTCTAGAAAAGATTAAATAAAAACACTTTCATGCTGTCTTCATGAAACTTATTTATGATGTCTTACAGTAGACCTGTTCAAGTATGTTATTCTCAGACAAACCCAATTTTGACCAAAACCAGACTTTTCCAGAATTCAGCCACAGTGACATCCAATGGGTTTCCCAGACCGACACACATAATAAAGAAAGATAAAAACATTTGAGTGCATAAAAATAGCAATATCAGTAGTAGTCAGATCTCACACCTAAAGATCACACAGCATGCACTACATACAGTGAACATGATGACAAAGTAAAGCTGTGGACAAAGAGGGGATACTGAATAAGCCCTTTCGGACCAAGCAACACAAACTGGACAACGTTATTCATGTGTCATGACAGGAAGTGTGTGGTTAGTGTTCAGTTCATCTGTATAACAGTCTGTTTACTAAACCTGTTATTTGAATCCAATGAAATAGTGACTCCAAAGCAAAGTTATAGAAGGAAGTACGCACTTATACCAGCTACTTCTGTCCCAGTTGAGACTTCTGTTAATAGCCTTGTGTGTGACATGTTTATATGTACCTTTAAAGAATGTAGCACTGGATTAACATGATATCTTCGGAGTTTAGCGACACAAGTGAAAAAGTTCCTAGTCTGGGTAATACTTAACTCCCAGTGCCCACCTGTGGACCCGGACTTACATTCTTCATTCTAATAACTACATACAGCAAGTCTAGTTACTGAAAAATTCTTAGCAATTTCTAAATGTGCTTTAAAACAAATAAGATCAATTGTGAGCTACTGCTCACTTACATATCCCCCTGCTCGCACTTATCAGAATGCAAGCAATAGGAAACTTATTGTGAATGTTGACTTCAGCAAATAATTAACCCTGAAACAAGCAAGTAAAGAGCAGTGTTCTCCCCCAGGTATTTCAAATAGCATCCTGGTTAAGTCATTCTGAAATAGCATTTTGCTTCTTGAAATAGCGTCAAAATCCACGCTCTAGGTTTCATAAATACATTTCGGTCGGTAAACAGGAAGTTGATGTGCGACAGACCTGAAAACGGTACACATGGTATAGAACCCCAAGCTGAAGTTTGGTACCAAGTGGCTATGATTTGTGGTTGCTGAGAAAAAGGGTGTTTCGGACAGACAGGGTTAAACCAGTACATCCCCCTCCTTCGGAGCGGGGGTATTATAATTGTAATACTTCAGACCTTTCAAAACAAGTGAAATACACCTACATTCAATCGCTATCAGCTGTCAAAAACTGCTTTGTTACGATTTGACATCAATTTGACACAACACCTGATTCAAGTGACATATCAGATGGCATAAGGCTGCGTCAGGACATTTTCCAGCCTGGCTTATATCAGAACTCTGACAGCTGATTTTGTACCTCAGTGTACTTCTGCCATGTCAAAGTCTCATAATGGTGTTGAACTGACATGGCTGCCAAGATTTTTATGAATACTTATGACAATTCCAAGACACTATGGCAAGAGCATTATGAAACATTTTTTCTGACTTTAAAATATCATGAAGTTAGGTTTCAATACAGGGCTAGTCAAAATCATGTTAACACTAATGGATTATTTTTCTCCTGAACGTGTGGTGCGCCATGACGGCTGCTGGCGTAATTGGGCCCTGCTTTGACACCCCAACAGTGATGTCAGACGTCTACTTACAGATGCAGGGATGAGAATGAGAAATTGTATTTTCAGCTGAAAATTTAATCGGGGGTCTGGGGGCCATCGGCCCCCAGCCAGGTCCAGGGCGGAGCCTGGTCAGGGGTTCAGGGGGCCAAAGGCCCCCGGAAGCTAATGAGTTTTATACATTTTAGACCACTAGAAATGGTCTCAGATTGCTCAGTTGAATAATATTTTCAGTCCAAAGAAGCTTGAGTTTTGGACACTAATAAACAAAAATAGTCTCAATAATGCTCAGCTAAAAAGAATTTTTAACTTCATGCTAGAATGAAAGGAATGATGAATATAAATTAAACACAAAGACAGAATATTTGACATAATCCTGTAAATGTTTCAGTTACTTTATTAAAGAATGCAGTTACTTCTTTTGCAGTGAACTTGTCTCAACAGAAACAGAATTTCCCTGTTGAACAGTTCTCTCAGCTCCCAAAGTCACAATCACATAACTAGCAACACTACTCTAAGTTTTCAACATATTTACAAAGTACTTGTTCTTTTTCTAGGAATGCTTCATTGCAGCGATGTTTTTTTTCCTTTTAGCAGCTAATCTGAATAAGCGATTCGTTTTCTTTTGTGATAATTTTCACCATTTTGAAGCTCTTATTCGCTGTTACATCCTCAATCTCCGGCCTCGTGGAGCGCCATGTTGAATGAGTAAGAAAGCGAAATGCGAAGAACCAATCAGAACGAAGCTTACATGTGACATTTTGGCCTTTCCTATCTATGCTCGTTTACCATTGGTCAAATCGTGATATTTCTCTCTCAACGGCCAATCAAATACAGTGTACGTTCTGAACTGCCGATGTAAACAGAGCCTTGTTCCCGATGGTTGACCGGGTCAACACATACCTAACCCCCCCTAAATATTTTCTCCTCGGATTTAGACGATTTACAAAAATGACCCCTGGGTTGATAAAATCCGCGGAATTCCGCGGATCCGCGGAAAATTCCCATCCCTGCAGATGGTGCAGCAGTATGCCATTGATGAACTTCTGCTACAGATCCGATTGGTTTCTATCATTTAAGTGTTAACAATTTTGACTAACCCTGTATTTGACATATAACATCATGCAACTTACATTTGGTCATATCAGAAGTACTATGAGCTACAAAGTTAACTGCCATGATGTTCTAAAGCCAATAAATTGTTACAGCACAACCGTACGTCAATGAAAATCTCAGGCACCTGACTCATGTTATATCAAACTGATATCAGTATTAACAAAGACAGTTGATTCCTATAAACCTTTCTGAATGTGTTTGCAGGTTTATTTGACTCGTTTCAAGGGCCTATACACACTATTATTAGGAATACCTGCTCGTTCATGCAATTATCTAAAATCAGCCAATAAAGTGACACGTGCAACACATAAAAATCAGATATAAAAAGGTAAAGAGCTTCAGTTAATGTTCACATTAAAGCTAGACATCCTTTTGATTTCATTTAAAAAAAAAAAAATTGGTGAAATTTAGTTCCCTCTGAAACTGGGTCACTGTGATGTTTATTTCTGTAAGATCACAAAAACAGGCCATTCTGTGGCTGGGAAGTTATTTAATATGAGGCGATTCCTGAGCAAATAGTGTGCATGAAATCACTTGCCTTGCGCAGTCAAACAGACAGGAAATCGTGTGCGCATGCGCAGATTTACATTCTTTTGGGTTTTACGGCAGCTTGCATCCATAGTGTTGCATTACTGCCATCTACAGGTTCTTTTTGACTGTGCACTGACCATTACATCATTCTATCACTAAACGAACAGCTGATCACACTGAGGTGCTCGCTGACCACCGATATTTATTAGTTTGGGCCTGCGTTTCCTTTCCTTCGCAAGATAACGTCTTTTCTTCTCACCTTCCATTACTGTAGTTGGTCTTTCATGTTTCATTCACATACTCGCATCCTCCATTTTCCTCTTCTGTTTCAAATTTGCATCCCACAATGTCTTGCGTGAAACGGGGAAAGCCCACAATGTGATTCATGATGTATCTTGAATTAGGTCATGGTGAAGCAGGGAAGGAAAAAAAAAAAAAAAAAAAAAAAAAGAGAATTTAGGGCCACGTGACCCTAAATTCATTAATTATTTTATTTAAAAAAAAAAAACTAAAAATTGGAAGACTGATTTGAATTCCGTAGCTTTCAGTCCACTAAACAAAAATAATTGGGTGTCAGGGAAAATTCTTATGACCTACACTTGAAAAATCTGAAAGGCAGACTACCTTTAAAGATAAGAATGGGTCAAAATGTGATTTCCTTGACTTTGACTACAACAAGAAGTTACCGGAGACTGCAACGGGCACAGAAACTAGACAATTTTTTTTTTTTGGGGGGGGGGGGGGGGGGGGGGGGGGATCTTGTCTTTTTCCAATCTTCAACTGTCCAGCCTTATGTTCCCAATGCAGCCTCAGATTCTTCTTCTTGGCTGACAGGAGTGGAACCTGATGAGGGCTTCTGCTCTTGTAGCTCATCTGCTTCAAGGTTTGGCATGTTATGCGTTCTGTGGTGCTTTTCTGCTCACCATGGTTATATAAAAAAAATAATAATAATAAAAAAAAGGGGTCAGTCGAGTAAGCATAGCCTTCCTGTCAGCTCAAACCAGTCTGGCTATTCTCCTCTGAAATCTCGCATCAACAAGGCATTGTTGCTTGCAGACATGCCACTAGCTGGATGGATTTTTTTATTTTTCATAATTCTATTTAAAAAGTTGTGCATGAAAATCCCAGAAGATGAATAGTTTCCAACCATGTCATGGTTAAAGTCAACAAAATCAAATTTTCTCCCTCATTCTGATGTTTGGTGTGGACATTAACTGAAGCTCTTGACTTGTATCTGCAGGATACAAAAAAAAAAAAAAAAAATATTCCTAATAAAGTGGCCATTGAACGTAGGGGTCATGTAACCCTGGTAACACTACTCAGGAGTTGTGTCAACATTAAAAATAAGAATTTATAAGCAGTTAGGCTGGTTCCTGTGAGCTGTCAGGAATGGCTGGGTTCCAAGTAGCACTATTGTTTTTTCTTAATTATCTTAACGTTTATTCTGTTACGGATATACAGTATATTCGAGGCACAATGCAAAAGGTGTGAGTGAGTGAGTGAGTGAGTTATATACACACATACATGCATGCAAACCACAACAGAGCCTTTAACCAGATTACATTTGAGCAAATGCATCCACCCTTAATGGCCAGAGACAAACATTCACAAATGCACATTTTTCTTGGAAACAATTTCCTCTTTATGCCGATAAGCTGTCCTTCCTCTCATTAAATGATAGAGACAGCAGTGTACGCATTGGTGGAGCCAGTGTGTTCTTGTGAGTCGGTCAGTACACTGACACAGGAAAAGAAAAGCGTAAAAACAGGAGAGAGAGAGAGAGAGAGAGAGAGAGAGAGAGAGAGAGAGAGAGAGAGAGAGAGAGAGATCGACTGAATGAGTGGGAGCTCACCTTCAGAGAGGATCCTCGGGGGCTCACGCACTTAAAGGGCTTGCTGGCTTCTCCGTCAATCTCCTCTCCGACCTTCTGTCTCCGTTCAGCCGCCTCCGCTCTTCTCCTCTCTATTTCCTCCTTCATCCTCCTCTTCTCCTCCTGCATGAGAAAGAGAAAAAAAAAAAACCCTCAAATCCGATTCCATTCCCCCTCTCTCTCTCTCTCACATGCACACCTAACAGACTCCCCAGAAAGCAGCATGCTAATGAAGCAGTGAATTCCATCTCAGCTGGGGAATCATAAAGCTGCTCTTTTTCAGCCTGCGGCGGCTCTTGGCTCGACTCTCAGCCGTCAGACGCGGGGCCTTGTGGTATCTAATTAGTCCTTTATTTACTCCACTTTTTAATTAGGAACAAGGAGCTTGTTAGTACCACAATGCAGGGAACAGGTGAGCTGACCGGGACACACAGTCTGGCATGGTTAAGGCCTGCTCAAAGCTTAAAGACTGCATGAGGTTATGGGTACATTTGCATAATGTAATTGAGAAATACAGCAGAGCTGTTGCATACAGAGCAGACGTTTAAATGATGGTGTGCTGTAATCTGTAATGCACATTATAAAAGTGCTTGTTTGAATTTGGACTCTGGAGTGAAATGGCATGGTCCGTGTGATCGTGATAACAATAAAAAGAAGTTATAGCTCTGTCACATACACAGCAAATTCCTCAGTGTTGAATTAACACTTTCAAAGTTAATTTGGGTCCAATTGGACCTATATAAACACTCTGGGTGTTAATTCAACACTGGGGATTTTGCTGTGTACATTATCCAGGGTTATACAGGTTTCTCACAGGAACAGACTCAAAAAGGAAAATCCTAATAAGGAAATGTGTGTAATGTGACAGAGGCTCGGTCAAATTTTATCTTAACCTTTTTATATAAAGGGGGAAAAAATGGAAATTTTTTTTTGAGGCCCTAATGACACTGAGGGCTGGTGCAAGAATACAAAGAATGTGCTCCTTTTCATAGAGGTTCAATTCTCAGGCTAAAACCTGATCCGGAGCCAGAAACGAAGGCCAACACAAATATCGAAATGCTCTAGAAAAAGATACTCCTCAGAAAACGTTAACTGCAGGCACAAATCAATCTTAAAAACACCCTTCGACGCCGATGGAAGGAAGGAAGGAATGTGCGACACTAATTTAACACACCTCCTCTCTTGCCTTCCTGTCAGCCTCCTCTTGCTTCTTCAGCCTCTCTTCCTCTTCCAGCACCTTCCTCCTTTCCTCCCGCTTTCTTTTCAGCTCCTCCAGCTCGGCCTCAGCCTCCTGCTGCTTGTGTTTCATCCTCTCAAACTCCTCGTTCTCCGTCTCGTCTCTCCTCCTCTTCAGCTCCTCCAGCTTCCTCTCAGCCTCCAGGCGTGTTTGCTCCCCGTCGTCCCCTTCCTCTGCTGCCAGACCCTCAGAAGAGTGCACGCTGCCACGGCTGGTACACACACGCACGCATAAACAAAAACATGTATGAATACATCCATAGGAGTACGCGTACAACCATATGCTAACACTCCGAGGTAGGAATACGGTCTTGAAAGGTGTTCAGGTACACACACACGTCTAAAGTTACAGTCTTGAATTACAGCCAGCACACCCCTATCATATGAAAGCTACCAACTGGGGACGGTGAAGGCCAACGCACGCTTCCTCAGAGATATTTTCCTTTCAAACTGCTGCTAATGATGCATCACAGCACACTCGGACTATCCAGACAATATGGTGAACACTTTTGTTCTGCCCAGTTATTCATTTTAAAAGTATTACAAATGTGCTTTAAGATGAATATCTGAATAATAAGCTGGGAGCTTAACGTGTACAAAGTTTAATATTTAACAAGATTGCTCCAGGATGTTCAGTTTATCAGAACAATGCATAAATATAGAATAAAAGAAATACATACTCACTTTTGCATTCTTTATCTAATTGACCAAATGTTTTAAAAATCAGATTGCCAGACTGTTGTTTAAAGGTTTCATTCTTAAAAGAATGAAATTCCTGTAATTGCCTCATTGATGCAAATTTTGGGTTGAACACAGTATGCAGCCTCAGTTTAATTTTTGACATTTTGGAATTTATTTCCAAAAACACATTTAAATAATGGTGGCACGGTGGTGTAGTGGTTAGTGCTGTTGCCTCACAGCAAGAAGGTCCGGGTTCGAGCCCCGTGGCCGGCGAGGGCCTTTCTGTGCCGAGTTTGCATGTTCTCTCCGTGTCCGCGTGGGTTTCCTCCGGGTGCTCCGGTTTCCCCCACAGTCCAAAGACATGCAGGTTAGGTTAACTGGTGACTCTAAATTGACCGTAGGTGTGAATGTGAGTGTGAATGGTTGTCTGTTTCTGCCCTGTGATGACCTGGCGACTTGTCCAGGGTGTACCCCGCCTTTCGCCCATAGTCAGCTGGGATAGGCTCCAGCTTGCCTGCGACCCTGTAGAACAGGATAAAGCGGCTAGAGATAATGAGATGAGATGAGACATTTAAATAATTTTAATTAAAAATAAATCTATAACTTTAGAAGCCGGTATTTTTATGGGGTTGGTAAAAATATTCCATAAATGACAAAAGGAACAAGATAAATTGTGAGCTACTGCTCACTTACGTATCCCCCCGCTCTCGCTTATATCAGAATGCAGGCAATCGAAGGAATAGGAAACTTTGTATGAATGCTGACTTCAACAAATAATTAACCCTGAAACAAGCAAGTCAAGAGCAGTGTTTCTCCCCAGGTATTTCAAACAGCATCCTGGTTAACTGTCATTTTGAAATAGCGTTTTGCTTCTTGAAATGGCATCAAAATCCACCGTTTCGTAAATACATTCAGCCGTTAAACAGGAAGTCGATGTGTGACAGACCTGAAAACGATATACACGGTATAGAACCCCAAACTGAAGCTCAGTACCAAATATCAAACAGTTGTGATTTGTAGTTGCTGAGAAAAAGGGTTACGAAAATTTCGTAAATCCACCCTACAGGTTTCATAAATACATTCAGTCGGTAAACAGGAAGTCGATGTGCGACAGACTTGAAAACGGTACACACGGTATAAAACCCCAAGCTGAAGTTTGGTACCAAGTGGCTATGATTTGTGGTTGCTGAGAAAAAGGGTGTTTTGGACAGACGGAAATATGGAGATACAGACAGACAGAGGTAAACCAGTATAACACCCTCCCGCCTTGGAGTGGAGGTATAACAAAAGTAGTCAAAAGGATCCTCGTCATGGTGATTGAGTCCATCCTTGGACCACTGGACAAGGGGTGTGTGTTGGGAATATACCCTGAATAAGAAACGAGCTCAAAACACAAGAAGCAGCAGCCTGTGTCAGGTGTACATTTAAAAAAAAAAAAAAAAAAGGAAGAAGTGACATTCCTCCTCTGCATTTAACCCATCTGACGCCACGCATGCACGATACAGAAGGAGGGGAAGTGCTGTTCATCCACTCAACTCCCCTCACGTTTTTCTGCCAGTCCCAGGAATTGAACCAGCAGCTCTTTGGGCCCAAGGATGTTTCGCTAACCTTCAAGCCATGGCTGCATGCATGCACACAATCCGTGTGCAGGCATGTTTTTGAGAGGTGTAAGCAAATCAGAAAAACCTGCAGGAAACCCACGTAGTCACTGGGAGAACATGTGAAACTCCACACAGGCAGTAATCCAAGGTCAGGATAGAACATGCATTTTTCTGCTTTTCTCTCTACTTCCGTATGCATCAAGTAAGGTCTAGTCTACTGCAATGAAACCGTGCTCGTAGGAGTGAATGAATCATCCATTTTTTATTTATTTATTTATTTAAATATTTGCAAACTGCTGTGTTTAATTAGTTATGGAAAATAATTAAAGACACAGCAGATACTCTAATGAACATGCTGATCTCAGCCAGAAACTGATAAAGGCATCCTGTGTGATGTGACCCACCTTTGGGTTCTCTCCACCTTTTTGTGCTTGCTGTCCTCATAAACTCCCCCGTTCTGCTGCTTGCTCTTCCTCCCTGCGTCCTCATCCTCCATCTGCTGACAGAAAGAGAAACAACCTCAGAACATGGTACAAAACAACGCTCTCCGTGAGGTGAAGTAGCTCTGGGTCACTCAGCAAGGAAAAAGGTGTGAGACAGTGGAAAGGTAAAGTGAACACACCCACACACACACACACACCTGTCATGCAACAAGGCTGGTATCAGTCTATGGAAACATGACTGTATCGAATAGACTGTGACCTTACTGAAGACTGTGGGTAGGTTGATAAAGACAGCAGGTTGTTGTGGACACACTGTGGGATCACACTGGTATGTGGATAACGTTCAGGTTTTGGGGCAAAGCTTCTCAGCACCAACACTGCATCAACTTTTTTTTTTTTTAAAGGTCGCTGCTTTCAGGCAGTTTTGCATAGAAATGAGATAAATGATACTAAATGTTCAAGGCTGCACAATTAATCAGATTTTAATCATGATCATTTCTGGCTGGGCCTCAATAAATTAAAAATAAAAAAGTCAACTGATACTGGTAGGGTAATGCTGTTTATTATTTTTTTCCCCCTAAAATCTGAGGCCAGATTAAAAACACGCAGCTACAGTATAACATAAGTGATGACGGGAACCAACTTATTTCTTGGATGTTCCCTAATATTTAATACAAGAGTGCTCAGAGAGCACAATATCCCCCCGGCAACGATACCATAACTCTGGCAAAACACGACTAAATTGAACAAAATTGCGATACGTGTATTACCGGACATATAATAAAAGAGAGTCCCGCCAAGTTTCATGAAATTCCTCCAAAAATTGAGAGAGGAGTTGATTTCAGAAGGTGAGTCCTCTTCCCAGGACAGACAGACCGACAGCACCACGACAATCCCCCCTTTGGGCCTTTTGGCCAGCGGGGGATAAAAACTTTTTGCCAAATTACATGAAATTCCTCCAAAAATTTTGAGGGAAGTTGATTTCAGAAAGCAAGCATGCCTTGATGAAATTGCCAAAATACAAGTTTGTTAATAAATGAAGGGCATAACTCTGGTAAAATTTGCCCAAATTAAACGAAATTTCAATATTTGTATAACGTCATAATGAAGCCTTTTGCCAAGTTTGGTGAAATTCCTCCACAAATCGTGAGTTGATTTCAGAAGAACAAACACCCTCATGAAATTGTCAAAAAAGTTATTTAAATCAAGGGTCAAAACTCAATTTTCACAAACAAAATTAAATCGCAATATGTATATTACCGTCATATAACAAAGCCTTTTGCCAAGCTCCGAGAAACTCCTCCACAAATTGAGAGAGGAGTTGATTTCAGAAGGAGGACACTCATGAAATTGTCAAAACGTGCAAATTTTGTTAATCAAGGGCTGTAACTCCGGTAAAATGTGACCGAATTTAACGAAAATTACCATATGCGTACTACCGACAATCTCCTCGTCAAGTTTCATGAAATTCCTTCAAATATTGTGAGAGAAGTTGATTTCAGAAGGTGAGCACCCTTTCCTGGGACAGACGGAAATCACCACGACAAGCCCCCTTTGGGCCTTTCGGCCAGTGGGGGATAAAAACTGTGCTGATAAAAAAAAAAGTACATGTAGTCTTAAAGGAACAGTCCACCGTACTTCCATAATGAAATATGCTCTTATCTGAATTGAGACGAGCTGCTCCGTACCTGTCCGAGCTTTGCGCGACCTCCCAGTCAGTCAGACGCACTGTTACTCCTGTTAGCAATGTAGCTAGGCTCAGCATGGCCAACGGTATTTTTTGGGGCTGTAGTTAGATGCGACGAAACTCTTCCGCGTTTTTCCTGTTTACATAGGTTTATATGACCAGGGATATGAAACAAGTTCAGTTACACAAATTGAAACGTAGCGATTTTCTATGCTATGGAAAGTCCGCACTATAATGACAGGCGTACTAACACCTTCTGCGCGCTTCGGCAGCGCATTGATACGGAGCTCAGATATCAATGCGCTGCCGAAGCGCGCAGAAGGTGTTAGTACGCCTGTCATTATAGTGCGGACTTTCCATAGCATAGAAAATCGCTACATTTCAATTTGTGTAACTGAACTTGTTTCAAGTCACTGGTCATATAAACCTATGTAAACAGGAAAAACGCGGAAGAGTTTGGTCGCATCTAACTACAGCCCCAAAAAATACCATTGGCCATACTGAGCCTAGCTACATTGCTAACAGGAGTAACAGTGCGTCTGACTGACTGGGAGGTCGCGCAAAGCTCGGAGAGGTACGGAGCAGCTCGTCTCAATTCAGATAAGAGCATATTTCATTATGGAAATACGGTGGACTGTTCCTTTAAAACCAAATCTTTTTTTAAGTTGTTCGTTAACTGCTGTGGCTCCGTGAAAATACTTCAGGATGCGACTAACAATTATTCACCAAAGGCAAAGTGAATATCGGTGAATAATAACTGAGACGAAGAAGTAGAGGTTATTCACCAATATTCACTGAGCCTGAGGTGGACAATGATAATTGTTATAGCATAACTCCACAGGTGATTATTTAAATTAAAAAAAAAAAAAAATTGTATTAAAAAGATTTCAAACATCAAAAGCAGCATACAAATGTAATAATGGCGCAACACAGGCTGGTGTCACTTATGGACGCAGAGTCACATAAAATACGTAGTTTTGAAATGGATAAAATAAATCGCAACTCCAACCTTACCTTTGAATAGTTTTAGACCAAACTTCGTAGCATCTTTAGTGCTTTTAGAAACAGCAAGTGCTGACATAATTTGTAATTCTTCCACATGGTGATTAAGTGCTTAGCTGCCATTTTGCCATGTTGCTCGAGGTGATTGGTCAAGAGATTCGGACTGTTTCTCAATAATCAGTGCGCGATTTCCTATTTAAAAAAAATTATAATAATAAATAAAATCACCTGAATATTTATACTAAATAAGTACATCATCAACTTTGGGTTGGTAACCCTAACGCCATTCAGATCACACCACTCTGCAACTGATTATTTTCCTTTAACAGCATGTTTGAGGTTTTGTGCCTTACAGAATAAGTAATTTCTATAACAAACTCACTATCCATGTTTTTTTTTTTAACTACATGCATTTAGAGATCATGCCAACTGTTATTGTATTTAACATTTTTCTATTTCAAGTGTTAAATAATCTAAACAGTCTTATTCTAATATTTATACAGTTGAAGGTACGTTTGCATCCTCCATAGTAGTTCAGTGAGCATGAGGGGGAAAAAAAAATGCAAATGCCATTTATATGCAAAATAAAGAGTGTAAAGATTATTACACAAGGCTTAGCACACTAAAGTGTCTTGAACTTGGGTTTTATTATGTGAAGGAAAACAGATTTATAATATACAGTGTGAGGAAGCCTGATTAATGTTGATTGAAACCTTTTTTTCATAAATCAGATGAAGTATTATGAACAATAATACTAATTGATATTGAAAAAATAATCCATTATTGTGCAGCCTTACATTCTGCAATTAACTTCAACATATTTAATGAAATTTTGAGAAATCACCTTCTCCAAATGGAAAAAAACAATTCTCGCACTAAGCCCCAAAAGCTCTGATTATCCATCATCTGTAAGCATTTAGCCTCTTACCAAGCCAAAATCATTTTTTACAAACACTCTGCTTTTCATCAGCTGCCTTCTGTGTAAGCACCTCTAACTCATTCTCCTCTACATCCTCATCGACTTGTGCTGCATCCTCCTCCACTTCCTGCTTTGAAATGATTGTAGAATCAGTTAGGTCTTCATTTAAAGGCTTGCATTTTTCACTCGGACGCACGGCATCCTGACCTGTACCGCCCTATGAAAGGAATCGGGAGCCACATGGTTCAAGCTGCATGGTGTTTAATAAGTGAAAGCGAGAGGAAATCAATAATGGCAGCCGTACCTCATCATCTATTTTAGCCTTTTCCTCAGTAGATTCCTGAAAATGAACAACTTTCATCAAAACAAACTCAACTTGAAATACCCGCAGCTGCAAACTGCATGAACATGTCCGTGATTTACACAAACATACCTGCTCCCTCAAGGAAGGCCTGCACGGCTTCTCCTCCTCCACCCCTTTCTGTGGAACGATCTCCACCTCCTCTTTCACTTCCTCCTTGCTGTTGAATGCCGGCTCCTCCTCCTGGTTGTTGACTGCTTGGTAAGAGGCGGTATAGGAGCTCTCCACACTGTAGGAGCTGTAGGATGGAGCATCCGTGGACTCCAGCTGTTTCTGCCTGTCAAGAGCCTCCTTCATTCTCCTCTGCCTGCGCTCCTCCCGCTTGGCCAGGCGCTCGAGCAGGGCCTGCTCCTCATCATCTCCCTCACCGGCCCGGCTTGAGATCGTCTCAGTTACTGTGATACTGAGAGAGAGAAGAAAATAAATCAAGGGCTGCTAAAATATTACAAAAATGGTACACCTCCCTTTCTATTATGCAAGAAATTTGCCAGCAATAGTTTTTAAATTCACGAAAGAACACATTGTACTATTAACCATTTACAGTTACAGTGCCTTGCAAAAGTATTCATCCCCCTTGGTGTTTGTCCTGTTTTGTCGCATTACAAGCTGGAATTAAAATGGATTTTTGGGGGGTTAGAACCATTTGATTGACACAGCATGCCTACCACTAAAGGTACACATTGTTTTTTCATTGTGACAAACAATAAGATGAAAAAAACAGAAATCTGGAGTGTGTATAGGAATTCACCCAGTTTCATATGAAACCCCTAAACAGGAGCTGGTCCAACCAATTCACTTCATAAGTCACATAATTAGTTGATTAAGATCCACCTGTGTGCAATCAAAGTGTCACATGATGTCTGTACAAATTAACCTGTTCTGGAAGGACCCTGACTCTGCAACACTACTAAGCAAGCAACATGAAAACCAAGGAGCCTCCAAACAGGTCAGAGACAAAAAGTTGTGAAGTATAGATCAGCGTTGGGTTATTTAAAAAAAAAAAAAAAACCCAAACTTTGACTATCCCAGGGAGCACCATTAAATCCATTATAGCAAAATGGAAAGAATATGGCACCACTACAAACCTGACAAGAGAAGGCCGCCCACTAAAACTCACAGATCGGGCAAGGAGGGCATTAATCAGAGATGCAACAAAGACACCGATGATGCTGAAGGATCTGCAAAGATCCACAGTGGAGATGGGAGTATCTGTCCATAGGACCACTTTAAGCCATACACTCCACAGAGCGGGGCTTTATGGAAAAGTGGCCGGGGGGAATCACGTTTGGAGTTTGCCCAACAGCATGTGGCAGACTCCCCAAACACATGGAAGATGATTCTCTGGTCAAATGAGACCTAAAATTGAACTTTTTGGCCATCATGGGAAATACCATGCGTGGCACAAACCCAACACTCTGAGAACACCATCCCTACAATGAAGCATGGTGGTGGCAGCATCATGCTGTGGGGATGTTTTTCATCTGCAAAGACAGGAAAGCTGGTCAGGACTGAAGGAAAGATAGATGGCACTAAATACAAGGCAATTCTGGAAGAAAACCTGTTTGAGTCAGCCAGAGGTTTGAGACTGGGACGAAGGTTCACAGTCTAGGAGGACAATGACCTTAAACATACTGCTAAAGCTACACTGGAGTGGTTTAAAGGGAAACATTTAAAATGTCTTGGAATGGCCTAATCAAAGCCCAGACCTCAATTTAATTGAGAATCTTTGGCATAACTTGAAGGCTGCTGTACACCAACGCAACCCATCTAACTTGGAGTTGGAGCAGTTTTGCCTTGAACAGGCAAAAATCCCAGTGGCTAGATGTGCCAAGCTATAATTGTAGCAAAAGGTGGCTCTATAAAAATAGACTTTTTTTGGGGGGGGGGGCATGGTAGGTATGTTGTAGGGCTGTGCGATGTCCCCTTAATTGGCATCGACGATGTTTACAGTGCAAACATCGTGATGGACGATCATATCATGGGCGGAGGGGGATTTTAATACTACATTATTAAATATATTATTATTATTATTAAAAGTATTAGATACTCATCCGAGGCTTTGGCACGTAAAGAAAAAAAAGCGCTAGGTGATGTGGAGTATTTGGCCTTGATAACGGATATGTGGTCCAGCTGCAACATGATGCCCTATATGTCAGCTACCGTACATTATGTGGACCGAGAGTGGGCAATGCAGTCCAAATGCCTGCAGACGAGTTTCATGCCAGAGACACATTCAGCGGACAATTTAGAAGACTCATTGCGCGAGACACTTGCCGAATGGAAAATAGAGGAGAAAAAGATCGCCTGTATAACAACGGACCACGGGGCGAATATTGTCGCAGTCATCAGGCAATTGAAATGGCCGTGGTTAAGTTGTTTTGGGCACAATTTGAACCTGGCCATAACCAACTCGCTTGCGCAACAGAGGACCAGTACAGACCGAGCGTTTGGAGTTTGCCGAGCAGTCAACACTGCTTTTGCGCACAGCTGGCTTCGGAGAAATGAGCTGCGCAAAGCGCAGGTGGAAATGAACCTCCCCGAGCACTCACTGATCACGGCAAGATATTAATCAGCTCTAACAATGAAAGACTAGTATTCAAACTATGAGAAGAAACTACACTTAAGCTATTACTCATTGTTTATTTACACCATATGAATTGAAGATGCGTTTCGGCCTTTAGTGCGCACTTGAACGCGCTAATTTTTCCAATTTATTAGTGTTTGAATTATTGCACCAGCTTTTAAAATCATGATTTAATATTGTTTTTTTTTTTTCTGTCTTTACATTTGTCAGAATCACCTTCATTCTTCCATTTGGTTTGACATTATGGCTTAGAGTGGAACATTTTGTGTCTGAAAGTAGGCCTATTTACCAGATTAAAGTTATTTGACTTCTGCCGAAGTCTGCGCTTCACTGCCGTTTGATAAGATGCAATATTTCCCGACTGAAGTCGTTAATAGTGGCTATTTGTTTGAACATGACAAGTTTTACATTAAAAGTATAGTGTAGGCTAAAAAATGAAGTCAAAATTTATTATTAGTAGCATACTGTATTTGTGTAACCACATGTTATGTTCACTAGCACGTCCCTGCACCATAGCCTACGTGAACAAGCGGTAATAGGATATTACTTTATAGTAATTTATATAATTATGTATTTATATATAATTATATATGTTATATAATATATTTATATATTAAACAAAACTAACTAAACTAACAAAAAACTAACTTTTTAGGTTAAACAGGCCCAGATGATACCGTATATGCATGTTTATGACAGGAGGGGGCGTGGTATCACGATGGTGGCTCTCCATCGTCGATGGACGATGGCATCGTCTATCGGCACAGCCCTAGTATGTTGTGTAAATCAAATGGTGTTAACCCCCCAAAAATCCATTTTAATTCCAGCTTGTAATGCAACAAAACAGGACAAAACACCAAGGGGGATGAATACTTTTGCAAGGTACTGTACGCTTAATGCTGTGGAAACTTGCATAAAATAAGTTAGTTCTTGTTATTACTTGTATTATAGTAGCTATAAAAACAGTTGTTCCCTTATACTGGGACCAGACTACACAAATTCAGCCCGAGTTTGACAGGATTTTGTCGTTGCCAACAAAATTTCCAGCATCATGAAGATGAATCGGCCTTGTAGCATGACAAAGAACAGCGATGTGGCATCTGGGATGCCCAATGACACCTTGACAAAATTGTAGCATAGAGTTTTCTGCATTTTCTTGCAGAGTTTGACAACTCCTACGATGTGTTCCTTGATGGCCATGATTGTCAATTTCTTGACCATCCCCCAGTGACATGCAAGGACGTGAATGGTTGGTTGGGATCGAACATGTAGTGCTACCAGTTTTTCGACCAAGACAGGACAATAATTTATGGCACGCTGCCTAATCGGATGTGTTGACTAACATGAAAGAAACCTTGTGTAGTCTGATCCCAACATTACCAGCCTTTCTTCCCCCCCTCTCGAAGTTTAAAAACAAAAACACTTATGCTACCAAGAATCCAGAAAATATAAAAGTCCTTCGCCATGAAGTCTCTTGAATGGTGGAAAACTTACTTTTATAAAAAGTGCTGACACTCAAGACTTCTATAACTAAAATAAATGTCTCCTTACAGAAAGCCTCAACATAAACAATTACGTTTTTCTTTGTTATACAACTATACAGTTTTGAATTTTGTTTAGGTTGGATTACATGGCACGTCAGTCTTAAGTCCCTGTGATAGAGCTGTAACTATAGAAACGATATTACAATGCATGCATTATAGAAATCTGTGATTTGACTTGCTTAGCACAATGCTGCTATAGAAAATTAAATCAACACCTTCTAGCCAATCAGAATCAAGAATTCAACAGCGCTTTTAAGTACATTCAAAGCTTGATACCAGATTAAGTTTTTCCACTTTTGTCAAGTCACCCTAAACTTCCTCCGAGGCACAGGATGCCAGCTGGGTGCATCTTTTCATACTGCAGCTCGCACAACAGAGGCAGCATAACACTCAGAGGAAAGAGCTATCCACCCACTTCCACATGCACGACCTCACAGATGCCCATGATGATTGGCTATTGTTGCTGTAACTGACAGGGCAGAAAGTGTACACCATCCCTCCTTCCCTGAGAGCATGGCCAATCTCGCTCCCTTGAACTTCTGGCCACAGATGGCTGTGGCATAATCAGGACTGCAATTAGCAATCTCTGGATAAAAGGGCAATGCTTTTCTCTTGTGCCACTCGGGAGCCTATAAAATTTTTTCAGGGGAATTAATTTAAGGGCACTGACTACTTAAATAGAAACATTTTTATTGCCAATTTTGAGGATAGTAAAAGTATTTACTAGTCAGCATAGGAAAAAGTATAGCTATCAAAGCAATATCTGTATAACTTTCATCGTTCTCCCTCTCTCTCACACACACACTCCTTCCTTCTCCTCCCTCAATGAAGTGTCTGCTGATGATCTGGATCAGGTTTGCGCTTTTCCTGCCTCCTCACCCTGGACTGGGATGCGAGGGACATGCCGTCAGTGCTATTGTAGGTTAATGTAATCTGAGTTCACCACTTGGCAAAGATTTCCCTCAGCATCAGCACGATTTCACAACACACACACAGGACACTTGCAGGCTGCTGTGATATTCTCTTGTGTGGAAAAGTATGCATGGTGTACAATACTGCAGTGTTGGTGCACGTCAGCACGACCCACTGCTTCCACCTCACCGAGCTGCTACAGGAAGTTACTCTCTCAGGACCGAGCTAAAGGACAGAGGGGATTTCTACAGAGATCATGCTGCTGTTTGTGTTCTCTTTATGAAGCTTTGAGTTTCATGTATGTATTATTAAGATGGAGTGCTAAAAACTGCAATGGCCCAGAGTCCACCTGTTTCCTGGGTCACATCCAACACACCGCTCTCTTTCTAAGGCGAGCAAGTGACCCCTAGTGCCTGCTTCATTCCACTGACTCTCCTGCTGAACTTTTCTTTCTAGACGGAGATGGAAAAATGAGGCAAAATTCATGGCTCTTGTTCCATCTACTCAACAGTAGATTACATTTAAATGCATTTATCTATCCAAATTAACTCCTATTTGGAGCAGAATCTAATTCCAGCATCTCAACTGAGAAGCTGGGAGTTAAAGAGCTTACTCAAGAGCCCTCACAGCGATTCTGTGGCAGTCTTGGGATGCAAATTCACAACCTTCTGGTCACCAAGAGGTCTTTATATAATACATCCCACATTTGCTGATTTCTCAGGAACATGATCAAAAATAAGTAAACTTCCAAATTCCTCATTCTAGTCAGAGAACAAACTGCAAAACAAATGCATTTCAAAAATACCCCGTTATTTTTTACTGAAGGTAACGTTTCAGAAACCGATCATCTGTCCTTTGATATTTAAAAAAAGGCATGGCAGGTGATTTTTGTTATGAGAACACATTCAGTTACATTTCTTAAATTCTCTTTACATCCTGACAGCAATGAATAAATCAAATGCTCCGACAATAAAAAGAAAAGCGGAAAAAAATCCATCATTTTTGGCAGTTGCAAGGCTGTAAAAAGCCTGTCTAATCATTTCATCCAGTCCGAATGATCTGCCCGCTCGTCTACCTATCGACCTGCGTACACTCTGCCCCTGCACTTCATTTTCACCAGGAAGCTAAAATGGACATTCATCCATCTTCAGTTACCACTTTCATGACCGTAATCACTTCTGCAGGAACACACCCTGGATGCAATACCAGGCCATTGCAGGGTGCCATCTCCACCCATTCACACTGAGTGGAAATTAAAGTTGCCTAAAATGGCCTTTGAGAGGGAATTATTATATTGTATTATTTTATTTTTTTAAACTTCCAAGATCACCCACTTCAAACATGTTTTAGACGGTCCCTAATGATTCAGTGCCAGTAATCCTGTGATCATTCTGAACAAAAGTATACTTGGTTCTAGTTATCAGTTTTCACTGGAGGAGTGAGAAAGTGTAAATTCAGGGGTGGATGGGTAAATAAATAAAATCCCACCTTACACAACACAGGGTTTTTAAGTTGACCATTATACAATTAAACTTCAGTTCAGTTGCTGCATTGCCTTCAGTATGTCCTTTTCGATGTGTAGCTGTGCGTTTTGTCCAATTCTTCTCTTTCCCATCTTCCTAGCCTGAGCATGGAGTCCTGAGCAACATGGCCACCGTGGGCATTTGGCCAAATGTGGTGTGAGAGTAGGTGGCGTCCACAGTATGAATAGGTGTGATGTGCTTGTGTAAATGCTGTTTGCACACGTGTGTGTGTGTGTGTAAAAAGCACCTGTGGCTATTCAGCCCCACACTCTCGGCTGGGTTAGCGACCTCCTCGCCCTCCTTGCTTCGCATACGCTCTTGGCGTGCCCGTCGTCGACGCTCACGAGCTGCCTCTTCCTCATCCTCCTCAGTCCGGCGGTAAGCCAGCCTGGACGGACACACAAAACACACACACTTTAATATAATATAGTTAGAGAAACACAGAAGGAAGCAGGGTGGAAGTCTTGGGGGCAGTAAATGTGTTTCTTACAGTCATTACTGTTATACTGCTGTCACACTCTCTCGGTGTGTGTGTGTGTGTGTGTGTGTGTGAGTGAGTGGAGTTGTACCGCAGTGTGTAGCTGTCAGTCACAGAACGGATTTAGAGCAGAGGGAGGAAGTCAGTGCTTGTATATAACTAACTTGTAAGCAAACTTTCCAATCTTTCTGCGTTTATGACTGTTCACTCTTTTCCCCTCTATTTTCCTCATGTACCGACACACCCTAAGAGCATGGTATATCTACTAGTGTCAACTGCTTTTCTTTTGCAGATTTGATTTTGTACTTTGAAAGTTTTACAAAACCACTTCAACGCCAATCTACTGACCTTCCTGTGCTGGGCGGCACGGTGGTGTAGTGGTTAGCACTGTTGCCTCACAGCAAGAAGGTTCTGGGTTCGAGCCCAGCAGCCAACAGGGGCCTTTCTGTGTGGAGTTTGCATGTTCTCCCCATGTTTGCATGAGTTTCCTCTGGGTGCTCCGGTTTTCCCCACAGTCCAAAGAAATGCAGGTTAGGCTAACATGGGGCAGCCGGCTGAGATGCCCTTGAGCAAGGCACCTAACCCCCAACTGCTCTCGGGGTGTGTGAGAGACCACTTCAGATGGGTTAAAGACAGAGGAATTTCACAAAATGTACATGTGATGAATAAAGTTGTTGGTCTTGTACTCTGAAAACAGCATAATGTACTGCCTTTGTTGTAGCCAGGAACTCCTATGATTGAAGACAGCCTTCTGTTAACGCCCAAGGAAGACCGGCGGGAGAGTGACATTAGATAACTTGGCTCTGTAGACCTCCCTTGTCCCTTTACTTTCTGTCTTCAGAGTTGTTTGCCATGTCTACCATGACTATCTGCATTGCGCAGAGTATGTGGAAGAGATAATGCAGTCCAGACTCAGAGGTTGTATCCCGAGGCCAAGTTCCTTTTCCTATGACCGCAATAACATCTTTGAGCTCTCTGCAACAGCACTGCATTTATCAGTAGCTAAAACATGTTTAGAAGTCGGGGTGGATTTGGGGGGGCACACACTAGCCCTGTTTGCACTTTTCATCTAGTGTGTGTGTGTGTGTGTGTGTGTGTGTGTGTATTGACTACTACGTACTACACATGGAACACATCTAGTGAATGAGGTATTGTTTAAAGAAAATACACCAACTTTTTTAAACTATCACCATCTAATGCATCTGTAGTGTACACTGTTTACTATAGACAACCCTTTTGAATTTTTATAAAGTCTCAGGGCAGTCATTTCCACCAATAAATGTTTATTGGAAAAAATAAACCCACTTCAGTTAAAAAAAAAAAAAGTGCTAGCAAATTAAACTCAAAATATCTAAAATCATCCATGGATTACTTTTTAGTGGGCAGTAGTTTCAAATATACTTTTCCATTTCAACGCCAATCTTCACAAGAAAAATGAGAGTTATTTTTCATGTCTGGCTCATCCTAAGGGGGGGGGGATCTATCCTGAACAACTTGCATACTCATCTTTATAAATGACATGGTGTACAATGGCATTCAAGATTGATTTGGAAATTCTGAGATGACTAAGTTTACAAGTTTTTCAACATGTTGGTTTATTATCCATGGAAACACACACACACACACACACACACACACACACACACACACACAACGTTTTAGTGAGGTTTAAGGCCAATTTATGCTGACAACCCAGTCCTCGCAGATAGCGTCGCAGACAGTGTCTGCGTAGGCCCCCCACCTTCGCAGACGCTCTGCGCGCACCTCCCAAAAATTGTGACCACCGCAGAAGCCTCGCAGACAAGAGGGCTCTGATTGGTCCACTCTACAGCCGCTGTACACGCACTTCCGCTTCCCTACTTTCCCGGTTTGTTTTGTTTTCACGACCGGCATTTTTAAAAACACGAGCGAAGATGGAGCAGCATGAAGAGCGGTTGATTGAGGAAGTACGCACATCTATACGACTCCAGTTCTAGTCATTATTAAAAAAAAAAAAAAAAAGTTCTAGTCATAAGTAACCGGAGGATAAACACTCCACTAACCACACCCACCAACTACTCCTAGCGACTTCGCGCCCCCTTGCGTTGTGCCGGTGAATAACATCGTGCATGCCTACTCCCCGCTCAACGATAAATTACAACTGTCTGCGAAAAGCTATCTGCGAAAGCCTTGTCGCAAGAGCATGCAGAGGCCTTTAGCCTTCGCTTCCCTCTACCTACAGACAGCAATGCAGCAGCACTTTAGTCTTTAAGCCTGCCCAGCTGTCTCACCCATACACTCTGCTCAAACATTCACACTAATACTTCCATCAATGCCATTGGCTCGCCATCTTGCACACTGCTAATTAGCAGAGCCTGATCTCTGCCATAACTCTGCAGAACCGTCATGCATAACTGCACTGTATTCCTGGAGCTAATGCAATATGGTCAATGTTTGCCGTCTCAACTACTCGAGTGAGGAAAAGATGCTCTTGCCCTTTTGTAGCTGTTACCAGCAAAATCGGACCAGTGTCATGCGTTTCAGATCTTTACATTTTTTCCTCAGGACATCAATGCAGCAGATATCCACCAATTTCTTATAGGAATAACAAAAATTCAACATCAACCAACAAATTAGCAGCACAGTCACTAAGCACATCAAATAATCCATCCATCCATAATGGTCGGGGGGGAAGGAAGCTGGAACCAATCCCAGCTGACTTTGGGTGAGAGGCAGGATAGACTGGCAACCCACTCAGGGTGCATCACAGGGCTAACACAGAGACAAACAACCATTCACACCTTGGGGCAGTTTAGGAGTAGCCAGTTGGCGTAATCTGCACGTCTGAACTGTGAGAGGGAACCGGAGGACCCGGATAAAGCCCAGGCAGGCACGGGGAGAACATGCAAACCCCACACAGAAAGGCCCCCCTATTGGCTGCGAGGTTCAAACCCAGAACATTCTTTGTGAGACAATGGTGCTAACCACTGCGACAAATCATTCAATATAAACAGGTTTAATGAGCTTCAGGGTATTATTACAAAATCCTAATATTGTGTAAGAGCTGTAGTTTTGAATGTGTAATGCTGTGGCATATTTTAAACTGTCAACTGCCCCAAGACTTCCAACATACGAGTAAACGATTCTATTATCAGTGTTAAAATTCATGTCCACGTTAAATCAAACTGGGGGAAAAAAAATGCTCAAGTTTTCCTTTAAGAGCCACTGTGGTGAACGCTGGGCAGTCTGAGCCTTGCTTTAGCGATTTTTATAAAATCTCTGAAGAGGGAAATGGCTGTAGAGTGGGAGATGGCGGTGATATGAAGGCACAGGCAGAGAGAAGGCTACAACCAAATAGCCGACATATTAGCATTCCCAAATATTTTCCTTGTGTTCAAACATCTCAGAAATGTCCGAGAAAAACAGTTTGGGAAAGGCCACTGCGAGTGGGGTTTGACATAGCAATAACAAGGTCTGAGAGAGAGAGAGAGAGAGAGAGAGAGAGATCTGCCAAAAGCCTGCCCTATTCCCACACTTGTCCCACTTTATCCTCTTCTCCCACTGCACTCACAGACACTCTGCTCATCTGGTATATTCCTTTTCTCCTTCCCTACAGTCCCAGAGACGCGTGTTAAACTTCTCAACGTTAAGGTGGTCTGAAATGATCAGGCTTCTGTCATTTACAAGCTTATAAAAGCAATCCAGTGTTACGAGAGAGACTGTTCCTGCATCCTTCATTCTAGTGTCTGCTGGTGTCCTTCTCCCTTGTTTCTCTCTACCTTCGTTTGTCTAATACACACAAGCTTTAGTGGTGCAGGGAGAGTAGTCGTTATGGAACGGCCCATTCGCTGAGGATGGGTGTTATTTCCTGAGCTCTTCCTGGCCTCTCATGGGAAAACAGAGCAGATGTGTGGGATCGAAATGCCTGCTGCGTAGAAGACAAAACTCTCAGAGACGAGCCAAACAGTCCTCAGACATTAAAGGTTTAAAGCAGTCAAAGGCACATAAATGAAACATGCTCTTCTCTGGTCATAATGCTCTAATGTTCTATTAGAGCAGTAAGCAACAGACAAAACATTTCACACAGTGTATGCATGCAGAGTGTCGCTGACCTGACAATGCATTGGAACTGCATGCTCCGGCTCGGGAAAGGCCACGACAGTCACAGAGGGAGAAATGTCTGTATACGAGAGTGAGAAAGGGGGAAAGGCAGCCCTAGGTCATGGAATCTGCATAACCTCTGACCTGCACCAATATTACCCCTCTCAAAGCAGCCCAATTCTCAGAGGCTCTCGGCACACTACAGGCTGTGGTTGTAATAGCAGATCTAAACGTTAGCGGTTCATATCATTGCCTACAGAGTTCAGTGGCTGCTGATCGACACGACAGCAGATACAGCTGTGCATGAGCACATAGCTGTTATACTCCTGGTTCTCGCATGCCCCTTTTCCACCAAATCAGTTCCAGGGCTGGTTCGGGGCTAGTGCCTAGCTTGGAACCGGGTTTTCTGTTTCCACTGACAAAGAACTGGCTCTGGGGCCAGAAAAACCGGTTCCAGGCTTGCACCAACTCTGCTGGGCCAGAGGAAAGCTTACGTCAGCAAGGGGGCGGAGTTGTTAAGACTGACAACAATAAGACCGTGAAAGATCGCCATTTTTAAGCGACGAGAAGCCGCAGCTGTACAAACGCGAAGTCATCCATTATTATTATTGTTGTTGCTGCTGCTTCTTCCGTGTTGTTTTTGCTTCAATATTCGTGGCAAGGTTTATGCAAACGTAGCGACATAACTGACATATACAGCGATGTAACTGATGTATACAGCGACGTAACTGATGTATACAGCGATGTAATGACGCGTCCTCTCTTAGCACCGCGAGCGATGGAAAAGCAAGCTGGTTCTCAGCCGGCTCGCAAGCTGAACGAGTTGTGAACCAGCACCAGCTCCGAACCAGCCCTGGAACTGATTTGGTGGAAAAGGGGTAAAAGTGGTTCCAGAGTTCTGTGACCGACGGCTAGCAATCTATGATTTAATGACATGATGACTTGGAGCTCATCACTACCATCAAGTTATTCTAGTTATGCATTTACCTTGAACAACTTGCACATTAATCTTTAAATAGCATTTAAGATTTATCATAAAATTAATGATTTTCATATAGGCTTCTTTCAATGATACGTTGGTCTAATTTCAGTTTCTTACACTACCCACAATGCAGTTTGACTACCAGCTGATAAAGAAGTCACTGGGATTTCTCTCTTGCTTCATCTAACTAAAGGTAATGATGCAGCAGTGCTTTAGTCCTTTCCAGCTCACTCTCACCTCCTCAGTTCTACACTCTACTCAAACAGATCAGCTTCCGACGCATCAACCTTCATGCTAAAACTAGCATCAACGCTATCTTGCAGATTTCTGTTCAAGTGCCATAACTTGTACTGTCATATACAGCTGCATTGCAGTTCTGAAGTTTGAGTACAACATTTGCTGTCTCCAGTACCACATCACCGAAATCGCATTAAGATGAACATCATTAGAAAATGGTGAGTGGGGGAAGAAAAAAAAAAAAAACAAAAACAAAAAACCTCTTGCTCGTGTTTAGGCGCCAACAGTTAAAACCTGAGAAATATTCCTCATGTCTGAGCTTGCTGAAATTCTTCTCATATTAAAACAGTAATGTTTAATATTTACATTAGGAATGTCCCACTATGGGGGCGGCACAGTGGTGTAGTGGTTAGCGCTGTCGCCTCACAGCAAGAAGGTCCAGGTTCGAGCCCCGTGAGGGCCTTTCTGTGCGGAGTTTGCATGTTCTCCCTGTGTCCGCGTGGGTTTCCTCCGGGTGCTTCGGTTTCCCCCACAGTCCAAAAGACATGCAGGTTAGGTTAACTGGTGACTAAATTGACCGTAGGTGTGAATGGTTGTCTGTGTGTCAGCCCTGTGATGACCTGGCGACTTGTCCAGGGTGTACCCCGCCTTTCGCCCGTAGTCACAGGGGTGATAGCGTTCCGGCGCACCGTGGCTGGGGGGAAAAAAAAAAAAAAAAATCTAGTTCGCCCATTGTCCTGTGTCATTCTGAGATGCGCAGATAGACAGTAAAGGGAATTCCGAATTCCCTTTACTGTCTATCTGCGCATCTCAGAATGACACAGGACAATGGGCGAACTAGATTTTTTTTTTTTCCCCAGCCACGGTACGCCGGAAATCCGGCGCGGCGCCGGAACGCTATCACCCCTGTAGTCAGCTGGGATAGGCTCCAGCTTGCCTGCGACCCTGTAGAACAGGATAAAGCGGCTGGAGATAATGAGATGAGATGTCCCACTATGGCGTCTTCTCATGAGAATAACAAAAATCTAGCACCAGCCAATGGATAAGCACCAGAATCTTTAAAAGCATATCACAAATATTTCAATAAAAGCATATTTAAATGTGTTTCAGGGTAGGTTATAGCGGCTAACCTGGATTTAGCCATTGTGTCAAAAACACAATAGTTTTATTCATTAGTTTAATCATTTGGTTATTCTTACTGTTAAGCCCCTTTAGACACACAAAACTCGTTATTGTATGATACGGGATAGAGAAGTTCCTCATTCCCACTCAGTCTCCCATAATGGAAAAGTAAATGATCTCATACATTCCCACCTGACTATTTAACAGAATGCTACAGAGCGCGAACCTCTGCGAAACATGTAAAATATGCAAGACTGGACAGGACGTATAATTCACGAGGTAGCAAGTCCATCACTGTGAAAAACCCAAGCAGAGACATTAGCTAGTTAGCAACATGGCATGAGTCGAGCTGCATCATGTCTCTGAACATTCATTCTGTTCAAGCAAAGGCTATTTATAATATATGTTTGCTTATATCTGCTGAGGTTTTCTTTGCTTGTTGTTTTGAGTTTGCTGCCAATTGCTTTACACTGGGGCAGTAGGACTAATTCCATCACGATATTACTACATTTACATCACTGCTAGCAACATCATGACTGCTCACAACACGTAAACCTGATGGTTCCAATACCCACTGGAGCCATGGCAAAAGTTTAACCTAAATTTTACTAATGTCACCAGGAAATAGATTAACATTTCGACTTGGTCATTTTACTCCCGTTCCCACACGACACCAATACAGCAGAAAATATAGGGTTTTTGGCGAGTGTAAAAATGGGGCATTAGTTTTTATTTAACATATAATTTGTATCAATTTTAGCCACTTAAAACTAAACTTAAAACCATTTTAGTCAATGAAAACTAAGTCAATTTTGCCTCCCCCCCAAAAAAAATAAAAATTTATATTTATGTGCAAAGAGGAAACAATTTAATACATATGCATTTAATAGGACTACCAAGTACGAAAATTTACTACGTTACATAAACTATCAAACTGCCATTTTAACTTGTTTCTTTGTTCATGAAAACAATTAGACAGAGATTGAGAACGGGAGAATTACACTACGTTCACACTGCAAGGCTTAATGCTCAATTCCGATTTTTTTGTGAAATCCGATTTTTTTTGTGAGGTCGTTCACATTAACAAATATATGCGACTTGTATGTGATCCTCAGTATGAACGAAAAGCGACCTAAAAGTGTTCCGCATGCGCATTGCAGGATACGACGATGTCACACGCAGTGAGCATGGCCAGTGTTTATGGAAGTAACCTAAAGTTTCCTGTGTATGACAGTAGCCAGCATGGAGTACCTGGCGATGATGCAGTTGTTGTTGCGAGGGAGCCAGAACATGCACAATAGCCTGATGTTAAGGAGGAGGTTGAGAAGGAAGAGGGCAAGGGTTTTGGCTCAGGCGTTCTGCGGGGTAGTGATTGCAACCTCCGTTCAAAGGAACGTGTGGGTGCGGAGTCGCATTGATGTCATGCGCCATGCTGTAACTTTTTTTTGAGAGACCCGCCGCCTACTTCAGCGCAGAATAGTGACATTTGTGGCTTGTTGATGACGTGCAAGTCGGATGAATGCGACCTGGCGGTTCAGACTGAAGTCGCATATGAAAAGATCGGATAGGAATCGGAATTAGGACCACATATCCAAACGGCCTGGGTCGGATTTGAAAAAAAATCGGATCTGTGTCGTTCATAGTGTCAATAAAAGATTGGATACAGGTCACATATGGGCGAAAAAAAAAAAATCGGATTTGAGTCACTTCAGCCTGCAGTGTGAACGTAGTGTTAAGTTATTGTTGCATCATCATAACAGGTCAACAATTAATTTTTCACTGTTTCCCCCCCCAAACTAAATTGACCCTGGTTTATTATGGATGGTCACTCAAATGTATCTTACAAGAAAGTTGTTAATTTACCAATATAAGAAGAAACCTTTGTCACATGTACACTTCAAGCACAGTGAAATTCATCCTCTGCATTTAACCCATCTGAAGCAGTGAACACACGCGCACACCCAGAGCAATGGGCAGCCACACTAGAGTGCCCGGGGAGCAGTCAGGGGTCAGGTACCTTGCTCAAGGGCACTTCAGCCCAAGGCCGCCCCACGTTAACCTAACTGCATGTCTTTGGACTGCGGGGGAAAACGGAGCACCCGGAGGAATCCCACACAGACACGGGAACATGCAAACTCCACACAGAAAGGCCCTCGCTGGCCACTGGGTTCGAACCCAGAACCTTCTTGCTGTAAGGTGACAGTGCTAACCACTACACCACCGTGCCGCCCTAAGCTTAATAACTTCAAACCAAATATAAATAATTTAAAAAAAAAAAAAAAAAAGTCTTTAATTTGATCAAGCTCCAGTTTTATTAAATCTCGGAGAGCTGTTAATACGATACAAAAGGTCTTCAAAATCTGTACAGCAAAATTACACATCAGAGCTCTTGCTCTCTCGCTCGCATTCACAGATGCTAGTGGAACAAGTTATGATGAAAAGCTATGATAAACAGTTAGGTAGTTATCTGAAAATGTAAGTGATATGAAAAAAGTATGTAATGAATGAAAAAGTAATAACCATATAGGGCTACTTTCTGCTCACTATGACTGATGTTAGACAGAGCCCCGAGTCTCCCTCTTGCGCTTTCTGAAATAGACAGAATTTTGGCCATCTCCAATGGAGGAGTGAAATGGCACATGTCAAAACCGTCATCGCCTGACCATGTTCCAGCTGGACTCCAATGCCAAGGTTCTCCCATGTGCACAGAGCTTATCATTCCCTTTCGCCAGCGCCTCTGCAACATCTGCCCTCCTGCTGTTACAGACTCCCAGACACTTCCACCGAGATGTAACACGAGTGGACTTCTACTCTCCTCCAGCCAACACTAGTAATGTTGAACAAGTTGGCCAGATGACAAAACATTATGTGGACTGAAAAAAGAAAAACATTTGGCTATGACTTTGGCTCTTGCGCTGCATATTCTGGTGATGGTTGAATGGATGGGGCTAACGAGATGACGTGTGGTTTAGACTATGCTGATTCGTTGTTTGATTACAAGGAAAAAAAAATTATATAGAAAGTGTATTTGCACAACAGAAAACAATATTGTTTGATTGTATCTTTTGTCTCAAGACAGTTGAGAACTGAAAATGACGATCAATCTGGAACCACTCCACAGAATAACACAAACAGTTCTAGTCATTCTAAACTTTCAGAAAGTTTTGCAAACTTGGAAAGGAAATTCAGCCCTTTCCTAGACAACATATAGCGCGCGCACACAAAAAAAGTATTAGTTTTATGCTCCGACAGCCAAATATAATAGCGACAAATTTAAGCACTATTCACTTTCATCAAACACCGGCCTCGGATTATGGAAACACCGAGGATATAATGTATCTTAAACCAAACAGTGAAAACCTAACTTTGCTGCATGGTACATACTGAACAGGAACTTCACTTGCAAACCTAACAATGCACACAATTGACCAAGGTCCAGTATTCTGCCAATGATAACAAGGGTGTTAGCTACTGAAAAGAATATGCAGCACTTACAGCAACGAATATGCTGGGAATAGCAGTGAGCGAGGTCTGCTCATTCATTACCCATGATGCTTTGTGACTGGAGAATAAATCATTCCTTAGCAGCTGCACACTGTTTGTGGAGTACTTTTAAAAAAAAAAAAAAGGCAGCAGCATTTGACAAACGCTGATGCAAAAATCGCTGTTTGACTTTCTGCCATCAGTGTTTATGGGAGTGTCTTTTTTTTGCCTTAAATGGGCACGAGCCTCAAGCAAGCTGGATTTCAGAGCACAAAGCGCAGCTATCACATGGCCATCAGCACCATCTAAAAGCCTGTCAGGAAAGAGCTGAGAGCAGGAGCAAACACAGCTGTCATCAGCTCAAGAACACAATCCGATGCAATATTTGACTCCCAAACTGAGTGACGCTGGAAAGCTGCCTCTGATTAATCTCTTGCTAATCAAATCAAATGTGCAGTGAACGTGTCTGTAAGAAGTTAACGGTTTAAAAAAGAAAGAAAAAAAAAAAAAAACAATAAATCCTCACACACATTACAGGTGGGCTTTCAAACCACCCATTTCATAACATTTGTACCATGACAGTCAGTCAGTTATGTAGTTAACCATGATGAAGTAAAGTCAAAGCTTGAACTCTGACTCACACGACTAACAAAAGTAGTGAGTTGACTCAGTCTGACGTCCACTCGACTCACTGTCTACTTCTGGGATAGGAGGACTAGTTCCCCCCCAATGACTGATTAACGTTGGTCATAAGGCTGTACGTGAAACACACTACATTCTGACGTGGGGTATTCTGCTCCAACTCTTCCTGCTAAAGCTGATTGACAAGTGGGCTTACCATGGAATAAAGACTTGCCAAATAACCTACATAAAATAAATCCAGGTAGAAAAGACATTTTAAAATGATATAGAAGCCATGGTCTAATGGTTAGAAAAGCAGCTTTGGGACCAAAAGGTTGCTTTTTTGATTCCCTGGAAGCCCTTGAGCAAGGCGCCTAACCCTCAACTGCTCCCCAGGCTGCTCTGGGTATGTTGTATGTCGCTCTGGATAAGAGCGTCTGCTCAATGCCGGTAATGTAATGTGGAAGATTTTTTTTTTTGGGGGGGGGGGGGGTTTGGATTTTGAATGGCCGACAATCTGAAAGACTAAAAAGAAAAGAAAACACCAACCAAGTGTGATAAGTAAGTTTATCAAAATAACTTTGATCCTATGACCCATGAAATCGGCACTGAAGAAAAGCAGAAGTATTGGGGCGTTTACTCATCTTTTAAGAATGGGCTGGGTCGAAAAAGGCCACCAGATGTACAGTAAACTCAGCTGAGCGAGAAGAGAGGAGGAAAAAGAAGCTACATCTTTGTACATCTGTCCACTGACCCACCCAGTGAAAGAAGTCGTGTAAAGTTAACATGAAACACAGATGGTTAAAATAGCATCATAAACAAATTAAATTGGAAAGTTTAATGCCTCGGAACTGTACGGTTATTTATGACACTTCAGCTCTTTTAAAATCTTGAGGTGCAAGTTTTAAACGTAAAAAAGTATCAACTTTGCACTCAAGCAATATTTCAATGCAAAGCTTCTTGCATACAGTATATTCATGTATGGTATGTAACACGAAAATCTCTGAGGGAAAAAACCCTTGATATTTCCTCAGTTAACTTCACACAGGCTGTTGTGCTTCTGACTTCAAGTACAAAAAAAAAAAAAAAAAAAAAAACACGTCATTTACGACCACCATATTAGTCAGATTATCTTTTATAGATATCATATTGTTAAAAGCAGCTTAAAATAACTAATCATGCATCAGTAGCCTGAGCCACTTACTTTCCCCTGAGAGTGAGTCAAACCCACACAATACCTGCTCACTGATTTCCCACAATTCTCACGTTGCACTCAGAAATAAAGCTACCAAACTGTACTTTTCCTTGTCCCTGGGGTGGTACCATCTACCATCAAACCTTTGATACCTTTAAAGCTTCGCTCAATGTTTTTTTTAAAAATAGCAACACGTGCACTTTTCCAGGTACAAAACATGTATCCACCAAATTTAAAAAAAGGTTGTTCGGTACCGTGAGCGTTCACTATAAAAAGATGGAGGAGAAGCGACGTTACCTTTCTGCTTCCAGCCGCATCTCCTCTCTTTTCTGTCTCCTCTGCTCCCTGCGCCACTCAAAGTCGTCATCCATGGTTCAGTCCTGGAGGTGTGGCCCTGTTAAAAGAAAGGGGGGGGAAAAAAAAAAAAAAAGAATCCAGTCTGTCAGCTTTACTCCTTACTGTAGATAATAGCATACACACAAACAAGCTCAATTATCTTGAAACCACATATTATGGCATTTAGGTGAATTTCTACACTGCACCTCTACCTCACGGTAACCACATTTACTTAACCCTTTTCACAAAAGTTCTAACGCGCAAGACATTTCCAGCCTCTTTGCCATTTCCTGGCTTAACCACAAATGGAAAATGGTGATGCCAAAAAAACCGGGACAGAGAAAGCAAAAGCGCGAGAGAGAGAGGAAAGCGGATAAAGGAGAGGATGTAAGCGCAGGATGTTCACGCTCAAAGAATCTATACACACACACACACACACACACACACACGGCTGGTGAGTAGAGGGAAAACTAGACCACCCAGAAGCTTCAGGAGCTACAACAGTGTGTGCAGAAGCCAGCATACCTTACTACAATAACGAAAAGCCCTGGAGGAGACGACTTCTGTGCTCTCACACCATTCCAGCCTTCCAGTCGCTCTCTCCCCGTTTCTGTCTCAGCACCACTTCCAACACAAAGAGCTTCTCTCGTTCAATGTAGCTACCAGAAAAGGCAAAAGCCATCCTCTTCCGTTCCCCTCTTGTTCACCCTCCCTCTCCGTCTCTCGTTCTCCCTCTCCCTCTTCATCCCTCCCTCTCCAGGGCAGACAGCACGGGCCTCTTTCTAACCCTCCCTTCCTTCTTTCTTTTTCTTCCTCCCGTTCTCTAATTCTCCCTTCCACTCCTCCCTTCCTCTCCCTCTTGTTTCCTTCTCTCTTTATGCCACTACTACCTTCCAACCTGCCCCCCCCTCCCCTCGCTTTCTCTCTCTCTCTCTCACTGTCGTCCTCTATAAATTTATCTATCAAGCTGTCCCTGGTTAGCCAGCCTCAGCCTGGATGCTATGGGTTTTTAAAAAGCAAACTCTTGCTGTGGGTTTCCTGTTCAGCACTGGAGGCCTGTCTGGACTGTTCTCCATTTTGTTTTGACTCCGATGGAATGTGTGTGAAAGAGAGAGAGAGGGTAATGAACTTCATATCACCCTAAATCTTTGATGTAGTGCAGAAATTTTTTTTTTTTAATTTATTTGCAGCATGACATGACTGACTCTCATATGTGGGCCCATATGGTCATGTTCATGTAAACACGACTTCCCTCATCCTATAAAACCATCACATCTCGTAAAGATCTTAAATCAGCACTAGAACTGACACTGCGCAACACATTTCATTAATAAGTTTTTACATGGTTCAGTGACTGAGGTTTATTTGAGTGTGCTGACGCATTTGCACATCTTGGTTTATATTTGTGGTGTGTTCTCTGCATGGGGCAGGCGAGTGTCTGTGTCTGAGGCCCTGTCTTCTTTGAGCCCGAACATTCCTTTCTTAGCCTACAAGCTGAAGCAAAAACATGCAGAAATAGAAGAGGCCCTTGCTCCAGAGGACCACCCGTACGCAGCTACGAGCAAGCACACAGCAGGATAATGGAAGGGCCCCGTTTCGCTCGCTGTCCCCAGATCACGTCCATCCCTCAGCTTCAGAATTGGTCTCTTGCTGCTGGGAGCCTCCTCTTCTCCTCCAGAGGGTGAGGATCAGACCGGCCATAATGACACATTTCTCCAGCAAATTACTACCTCTCTCTCATAGCCCGTGTTTAGCCCCTTCACTGCATGACCCGTGGCAATGCTGTTAAGAACAAGAGTTCATATTTGTCTGGCATTCTAACTTGCAATTCTACACATTAGCTAAACCTGTACAAAACTGTATTTAACATCTGTGCTGCGCAGCGTAGATGATAAACTGCACAGCACGCTGAGGGAGTGAGAAACAGTTGAGCATTGTCTGCAAGCTGGAAAGCAGTTGTAGCCCAGACAGGAGTAAACTGATGGCTGTTTTAAGCCATGCTTATACATAGCACTTCCTGTTCTGTGTCACATACAATGAGTCCACATTGAAAATTCTGGCCATGTGTCCAAAATCGTTCACTATACAGTGGACTGTATAGTGAGTGAGTTCGCCATTTTGTAGTGCTGTCCGAATATATAGTGAGAATTATTACACCCTATATAGTAGACTCGTAGTATCTCACAATACACTGTGAAAAAGTAGCGTACAACCAGTGGTCACTAACCAAGCAATATATTTTTATATTGTACATTAATAATTTATGTAATGTATCATGTATAATGAAATGCATTTTATTTGCCGATGATACAAACATCTTTTGCGCCGGGGACAATGCACAGCAGCTTATGGAAACCATCACAACCAAAATGAATAAATTAAAAAGGTGGTTTAACGTAAACAAATTGTCATTGAATTTGAGTAAAACAAAGATTATGTTATTTGGAAAATATAAGTCGAACCCTCAAGTTGAATTGAAAATTGACAACATAACCATAGAAAGAGTTTATGAAATAAAATTTCTGGGTGTGATTGCTGATCATAAAGTCTGCTGGAAACCACATAATCATGTTCAAGCAAAAATAGCAAAGATTACTGCAATTTTGGGGAAATCAAGACACATTCTGGACTATAAATCACTACATACTCTGTATAATATACTCATACTTCCATATCTGAGCTACTGTGTGGAGATATGGGGTAATACCTACAAATCTAACCTGCAGCCGTTATGCACATTACAAAAAAAGAGCAATAAGAATCGTCAATAATACGGGATATCTTGAGCATACAAACGCATTATTCGTAAAAGCACACACTGAAATTCACGGATCTGGTTAAACACAAGGCTGCACAAATTATGTATAAAGCAAGACATAACCTTCTTCCGGGTGAGGTACAAAATATGTTTATGGAAAGGCAGGGTGGGTATAACCTGAGAGGGGAAATGAATTTTAAGAGAGTAAACGTTAGAACAACGATGAAAAGTATGTGCATAACAGTCTGTGGGGTGAAATTGTGGAATGGTCTGGAAAATGAACTCAAAAATAGTACCAACATAAAACTATTTAAAAAATTATATTAAAACATGTTAATAAAAATATATATGAGAATGAGGACAGGCAGACTATATAGGTGATGATGAAATTGAGAGCAAGTCTATGACTGGTCTCCTTGTATTTAGTGTATAGCTATGTGTATATGTATGTACTGTATACATGTATTGTATGTGTGTATATATGCATAACATAAGTATCTGTATATGATTTGATCGATATTATACCATGTCGGTATGTTTTGGGATGTTGGTATGTTTTCTTTTTAGTTTATTGCTTTTGTTTTCTTTTGTATATATAGTTTATTATGGTGGAAAGTGACATTTGATTAGCGGTGGTATAGAGGGTTAGGATTGGATAAGTTATTACTTCTTCCTAATCCTTTCTGAACATTGTTATGTTATTGCCTTGTGGCTACGCTATTCTGTTTATGACGATGTTTTGATTATTTTTTATATATATATATATATATATATATATATATATATATATATATATGGGTGGCACGGTGGTGTAGTGGTTAGCGCTGTCGCCTCACAGCAAGAAGGTCCTGGGTTCGAGCCCCATGGCCGGCGAGGGCCTTTCTGTGCGGAGTTTGCATGTTCTCCCCGTGTCCGCGTGGGTTTCCTCCGGGTGCTCCGGTTTCCCCCACAGTCCAAAGACATGCAGGTTAGGTTAACTGGTGACTCTAAATTGACCGTAGGTGTGAATGTGAATGGTTGTCTGTGTCTGAGCCCTGTGATGACCTGGCGACTTGTCCAGGGTGTACCCCGCCTTTCGCCCGTAGTCAGCTGGGATAGGCTCCAGCTTGCCTGCGACCCTGTAGAAGGATAAAGCGGCTATATATATATATATATATATATATATATATATATATATATATATATATATATATATATATATATATCTTTATTGTTCAGAATAAAGTAATCAATCAATCAATATACCATCATGCATTGTGGTCATGCTGAAAGAGAAGGGGGAAGAAATGTGTTGGGTGAATGGACAGAGGAAGAGACATTATAAACGGACATTTAAGTACAATTAAAATAGTAAGAGAATAGAAAATGAGCTAAAATAGAATAAGACATAAAATACAAGAATATAAAAGTCAGAGTGCAGAGCGAGGAATTAATCAAAAGCCTCCAATTTGATTTAATGAAAGGCAGCAGCAAAGAAGAAAAGTATTCAGCCTTGATTTAAAAGAATTGAAATGCAGCGGACACAAAAGTGCTTTGTATTGATTAATGTAGGAAATACGACCAGTATAATATGTATTTATCACAAAAATACGCATTTATTATTTTGAAAACCCACCAGCCGACTGATCTGGCACGTTTTAATTGTGCGACAGTAATGACGTAAATAACGGCATGGCACAGTACTGTGCGGAAGTGGTCCCCCCTTCTTACCAATGGGTTCACTATATCCATCCATAGCCACTTATCCTGTTAAGCTCACTATATAGTCTTCCATATTGAATTCCCTACATAGTGACTAGGGAGTAGTGAATGAGAGTGATTTCAGACACAGCCTGGGAATGTTCTCATTTAAATATAAAAAGTTTTTTTGGGGACCCCCCCCCAGATTTTACATGGGTTGTCCGATTTGTTGGGCATTTCCATGTAAGCTCAAGTGCACGCTGTCATTAAAGCAAAAGGCGGGCATAATAACTCATGAGAAATTCATGTAAATATTTTTCACTTGAATTGACGTTGAAAAAAAGAAAAAAAAAACTTTTGTATTCAATTCGAAAAGAAGTAAAAAGCAGAGGCATTTTCACTATGTACTGCACATTCTAAATGCCAACACCAAACCTATCTATTTTCAGGCCACGCGTGCTTTGCCATTTAGCTTTGCTATATTGTGACTCTCACGTCCCTGCAGAATAAATATATCCTCTGAATGGGAACACTTGCCACAACCCAGTAGATAATTAGCAGCGCTGATGACTACAAACTCAGCCTGCACAATTAGCCATTAGGTGATGTGTCTACAGCCTGCTGAGATTGCCTGCCATAAGACATAAATGCTCTTCTCAAACTCAGCCAAGTCTGAAGTGATCCACAACCCCTACCGCCAAATGTATTAAATAACTAAATGTTTGGATCTACCTCCCACCGCTTTCTGGAGTGCAGCCTTCCTGGACTGCTCGAGCAGAAGAAGAAATTTATTCCTCCAGAAAAGTCACCGTGCTGCCAACATAAACCGTTGCCCTTATTTGCATGTCTGTCAATAAAGGTCCATTAACATGGAATGGCTTCACTAAAGTAAGGCAGTGTTAACACGCTCTCGTTAGATACGGAAGGCTATCTGGCATCAGAAGTGCTGCCGGCCTGGTTTATCTCTCAAAGAGTTCATAAACAGAGGGGTGTCACAGTAAAATCTGTTCTAGTATAATGTGATGTATTGTATATTACCTTGTACTGCCACTGTGTCAATAACTCAGTTTGAACTGAATTAAGCAACGGGGCAGAAATGCAACGCCGAACATTTCCCCATGTCAGTTAGAGCAGGTCTACAGGATTAGGATACTGGGAGGGGGAGGGAAAAAAAAAAAAAAAACAAGAGGGAAACTCTAAATGTCAATCTTTGTGAGTGGATGGTGTGCTTAAAACTAAATGGACTTTTCATTTTCAAAAAGACCTACCACCTGTCACATCCAGCACCACTGATCCAGAAAGAACCATCCTCCAACATGCTCCAGACTTGCCATGGTCTTCACAATCCTCTCATGCCCCTTTTCCGCCAAAGCAGTTCCAGGGCTGGTTCGGGGCCAGTGCTTAGTTTGGAACCGGGTTTTCTGTTTCCACTGACAAAGAACTGGCTCTGGGGCCAGAAAAACCGGTTCCAGGCTAGCACCAACTCTCTGCTGGGCCAGAGGAAAGAACCGCTTACGTCAGCGGGGGGGCGGAGTTGTTAAGACCAACAACAATAAGACCGCGAAAGGTCGCCATTTTTAAGTGACGAGAAGCAGCAGCTGTACAAACGCGAAGTCATCCATTATTATTATTATTATTATTATTATTATTATTATTATTATTGTTGTTGCTGCTTCTTCCGCGTTGTTTTTGCTTCGATATTCACGCCAAGGTTTATGCAAACGTAGCGACGTAACTGACGTATACAGCGACGTAATGACGTGGCTTCCTTTAGCACCGCGAGCTATGGAAAAGCAAACTGGTTCTCAGCTGGCTCGCAAGTTGAACGAGTTGTGAACCAGCACTGGCTCCGAACCAGCCCTGGAACTGATTTGGTGGAAAAGGGGTATCATTCACCTGAACACTAATTCACCCATTTCTCATCTGTGGTAATTTCTCAGGGCATTAAAGAAGCTCCATCCACCCAACCATTATCTGTAGCTGCTTATCCTGTTCTACAGGGTCGCAGGCAAGCTAGAGCCCATCCCTGCTGACTATGGGTGAGAGGCAGGGTACACCCTGGACAAGTCGCCAGGTCATCACAGGGCTGACACAGACAAAACCATTCACACCTACGGTCAATTTAGAGCCACCAATTAGCCTAGCCTGCATGTCTTTGGATTGTGCGGGAAACCGGAGCACCCGGAAGAAACCCACGCAGACACAGGGAGAACATGCAAACTCCACACAAAGGCCCTCGCCGGCCACTGGGCTCAAACCCAGGACCTTCTTGCTCTGAGGTGACCGTGCTAACCACTACACCACCATGCCGCCCATTAAAGAAACACATTTATACTATTGTAAGGTTTTTCTAGCAAATTCATCTCCGTCCACTGTTTTTAAGCTCATGTGATCACACTACACGTCTGCCTGTCCACAGTTTACAAAAATTGCTACTCCTACAAGATTGATTGGATTTTGATCAAACTCACAATGTTCCCCAGGTGGGTGTGCATAAAATGTGTCAAGATGGTGGCACCACCTGTCATATTTACAGTTTTATGGACCTCTTGGCCAGTATGAGCTACAGCCTCAGTGAGGCTTCCACCCCGCTTAAATTCTACTCTCCCCCCCACCTTCCAGTTTGACGACTCAGTTTTTCGACATTTTCAACCTTTGCCGTCTGGATGATGGTTGTGCTTACTGATTTGGAACAGGTCAGTAAAGACTTGACTTGTGCTTACAGTATATCCAACTGTCTCATTAAAAAAAAAAAAAAAAAAATTAAATTGTTTAGTGCTTTTAACAAATATAGACCCCTTCGCAGTAAACGTCATTCATACGTAATCGGAAATTGCGCGCGCAGCCTGGACCCAAAAAAGACTCAGAAATACCTAGTTGTTGTGTTGTCGGGTGTCAGAATTGTAGCAGTGATGGGGTTAAAATGTTCAGAATTCCAGCAGGATCTCACCCATTCCAAAAAAAATAAAAATAAAAATAAAAAATAAAAAATTGCCGTCGTCTATGGCTACAAGCCATCAAACGTGTAGACTGGGATGAAAGCACCATCAAAAATGCATGGGTTTGCAGCACCCACTTCATCACAGGTAAGATCAGGCTATTTATTAAATCTTTCTTTTTTATTCTTTCTAGTCTTCGTTTATTGATGTAGCAAAATACTTTGGTAGCGTTTGTCTGATTAGCTGGGTCATAGTTACACAATGTAATGAATATTGTTAGCATGTTAACTTAGCTTTGCATGCAATTTTGTTTGTAGGAGAGGTCTCGCTTGACTGAAGCAGTCCAGATTTTGTGCCATCATTATTTGTGTATGCTGAAAATCACAATTTTAAAGCAAGGATGGAAAGGTAAAATTGTGTGCCCTCACTCTAAATGCCAACTTACGTTGACTGCTCTAACCTAGCTCCCGCCCCGTTCAGTTTCATTTCTGCTCTCTGCCTCTCGCTTTTTACGCAGCTCTGATTTCTCTTAGCTGCACTCTTTACACTATCATTCCTTTCATGCCATTACCTCCTGCAAATTGCTGTTTAGTGTTGGTATTTGCTGTTGTAGCTAAAGCCACATTGCCATCACATCACTGGCATAATTTGATTAAAACAAAATGAATATGAATGTCCCATTGTTAATCAAGTTGTACATGCCCGCACATAATCATATGCGTCTAAAGACTTGTAGGCACGAAGTTTTTCGTGGGTGTACACTGAAGTCTTGTCAATAAGGTACGAGTATATATCTGGCCATTGTATACCAGGGAACTTACTAACATCGTCTGTCCACTCTTTAATTAAATATGGATCCGGTAGGCGATGTCCACTTGTTAGAGTTAACTTATTTATGTAGCATTCTCGGTCTTGTAACGGCAATTGTTTTGCATAATCTGACAGCTCATAATGCCGGTCTATGGGCAGCGCCATTGTTTCTGAGTCCAGGCTGCGCACGCATCCTGGCAACGGTTGGTTTGTTTACAAACATGCGAAGGGGTCTGTAGACACCGTCACAAAGGAGCTTTTAATTTGTTTTAACATTAACTTAATCTAAACTTACAGCTTTACCTGTGACCGTTAAAGTGTCGACACTGGAGACTCCTTTCTAAAACCCTAAACAAACAACTCATGTGCCATACAAGTTCCTGTGTATGTTGCTAAGAAATAACACTAGACCTAGTGCATTAACATAAACCTCACAGCTGGAAATACTGTCAGAGCTGCTATTGAACACACACACACACACACACACACACACACACACACACACACACGCTGTAGTACAAATTAATAATAACAACTGATGTGTTTGTATTTTATACATAAACATTAGCTGGTGAGCTGTAAAGTTAATTTTCTGCCCCATCTGAAGTTTGAGTGAATCTTCTTGTTTCTTAGGTACTATAATTTTTTTTTCCTGGGTTTTCCAGTGTTTGGTGTAGACCATGCATCAGCAGGTGTGCCAGCCAGGTGCAGCTGGGCATCTCAATAAATGTGCCCCATCAGCATCTTAACAAGGTCTCTCTCTCACACACACACACACACACAGCCAGCAATGCACACATTTTTCTCTTAATTTCACTCATTCCTGACCTTCACTCAATCTGCCAATCAAAACCTGCAACTTTCAATAAAGCAGGGGTCAGTGATTAAGTTCTCCTCACATTCCAGCAGCTGTCAATAAAGTGTCTGCACAGAGGAAAGATTTGAATATCTGTAAATGGGGGGGATCCGACAAATTGTGAAAGAGGAGGCGCCTTTACTTGGCAGTCAAATGACCTTTCAGTCCCATTAGGGTGGGGTATCATTTCAAATTATAAAAATCAAATCAATCCTGATTCCACTTTAATTCCCTGTTTTGATTCCAAAATCATTAAAAAAAACTCATCATTGAAGTTGATGTGAGGGCGGCACGGTGGTGTAGTGGTTAGCGCTGTTGCCTCACAGCAAGAAGGTCCTGGGTTCGAGCCCCGGGGCCGGCAAGGGCCTTTCTGTGTGGAGTTTGCATGTTCTCCCCGTGTCCGCGTGGGTTTCCTCCGGGTGCTCCGGTTTCCCCCACAGTCCAAAGACATGCAGGTTAGGTTAACTGGTGACTCTAAATTGACCGTAGGTGTGAATGTGAGTGTGAATGGTTGTCTGTGTCTATGTGTCAGCCCTGTGATGACCTGGCGACTTGTCCAGGGTGTACCCCGCCTTTCGCCCGTAGTCAGCTGGGATAGGCTCCAGCTTGCCTGCGACCCTGTAGAAGGATAAAGCAGCTAGAGATAATGAGATGAGATGAGAAGTTGATGTGTGAGCGTCAAAACAAAAAGTCAAAAGTTTGGACACCTAATTTGGACACACCTAATGGTTTTTCTTCATTTTTATTAATTAGACGGACACTTCATGTCAAAGTAATGATGGCTGTCGTTTCAGTTTACTTTGTTAATGTTAATAATAATAATAATAATATTTCAGTTTATATGGCATCTCTCACATCTAAGGTCACTTTATAAAACTTAAAAAAGTCCACCAAAACAAGGTCAGGATACAAGTCCAATGGCGTAGCTGTCTACAGTCCCACCAAAAGGTGCACAAAGAAATCCTACACTGCCTGCACAGCCGCCGCGACGCCACCACACCATGGATCCACAAAACGATCACAGAAGCACTGCTGCACAACCCTGAAGTTAAGAGCAACGAGCTCACCGCAGTCCGTAGCAAGGAGCACACTCACTCACGGTGTACCAAGGCCTGAAGGAAATCAACGTCCAAAACTGGGTCCAGAGCTACGCCGCAACCGGCAGACAAAATGTTTTTATTTAAAAAAAAAAAAAAAACCCTATACAAAACAAAGTAAAACAAAGGAAGGAAAGTAAATAATTAATTAGGCAAGCTCTGGTGAGAAGCAGCAGCCAAACTGCGCACAGTGTACTCTCAACCAGAACCGGAGCGGTGCTTGACATATGGATTACTACAGTTGTGGAAAAGGGCTATTAACTATTTATTATTTGATCTCAAACGCATTAAGGTAGCAAGAAATTGCACTAATTAACTTGATGAGGCACCTGTTAATTGAAAAGCGTTCCAGGTGACAACCTCATGGAGCTGGTTAAGATAATGCTAATAGTGTGTAAAGAGTAAAAGATAAACGGTGGCCACTTTCAAGAATCCCCCCCCCCCAAAAAAAAAAAAAAAAAAAAAAAAGTGTTTTACAAAAAAAAAATTTAAATTTTTGTTTACCACATAATTCCATATCTGTTCCGGATGCCATTTCATAGTTTTGATGTCTTCAGTGTTGTTCTACAGTGTAGAAAACACTTAAAATACAGAAAAACACTTAATGAGTAGGTATTCCTTATTTAACATCGTCGACCAATAATGTAGGCTATTAATTTATAAGTAATTGTTCTACAATATTCTATGAAAAAAAGTGTCTGCACTGTTATTTAATATAAAATGTTATCTAAGCGTTTCTTTTTAAATGAATACATTCCTGTGCATCACCACATTTTACTGGATACCAGCTACTTTAATTTAAAGGGGTACCAAATATAATATATACAGTTGCTGATGTGACATAACGTATTCTTAAGTATTCTATCAAATTTGTATACTAGAAAACAACGAAATATCTTGGTAATTGTAAATAATACTTTATACGCTAAACCGCACAAGAGTCGCCATTTTTAAAAGACCGTGACGTCAGCGCTACCCACTGCACTAGCGGAACTCTCCGAAATAGAGGAGATAAGCGTGTAATCATGGCGTCGGGCGCATCAAGTGAAAGCGACAGCTCTGTCGAATCATACGAAGAGATCCCGCAAGACACACTGCAAGCAGGCTATGGCTTAGAAGGGTACCAGTTTGAACCTAGGAGAGGTACTCTCGACTCCGGTGATGAAATAGAGAAGAAAGCTCGGATGACGGCGAGGATGAGACTGATGCTGACCATGGGCATGGCGAGCGTGGGGCAGGTGACACGGCGTGGTGCTCGTGCGGAAAATGTAACGTGGAGTTGCTCACGAGTCCAGCAGAATTTATTTGCTGCAATGAGATAGGCGCCACCCGTGGACTTGCGAAATTGTCGCAAGAGGCAGAAACAGGTATTTCACACGTGCTATTCCCAACCTCAATGAGCCAACACAACTGGGCACATACATACGTCATGAGTGTTACGCAGAGAAAATGAACGTGCATTCTGATCGGATAAAATTAATATCATGGCGGGCTGTTCAAACTGCGGAAATAGTTTGCTCGAGCTACTTTCAAAAACACTATAACTTTCCAACCTTAGAACAAAAAACTTTTGTAAGTCTTGAATAAGGTTCGTTAATGTGTTTTATTGTTATATTTACTCTATATATTGCCCTCTGTTCCCCTTTAAAAAAAAAAAAAAAAAAGGATGAGCTAAGAGATGTAAAAGTTTCCCTGTTTGTTTGTAAGCTGCTATCCAGAGAGTTACACTATAAAGCACAGATGTATTGAGATGAGAGTCTGATTTAGTTTACCGTAAAAAGAAGTGTCGATCAGGATTTATAAGGTGTAATTTTCCCCTATAGCCACCTGTTATTTTAATCGTTTTCAGTGGAACTGTCAAAGTACTTTGACGTTTATATAGAGATTAATAAATATTAAAAGGATTGTGTGAGAATAGATTGTGCCTTAAATTATAAAATAAAAACGGGGAATGGATTCAACCTGTCGGTTTCAGTTTAGCTCTATAAGACGAGCTCATGCTCGCTGTACATTGGCAGCCGCTACGCTACAGATCTGCTGTGAATTTTAGATCATGTACAAACGTTCAGCAGTAGTGTTACACACACCATTTCAGTATTATCCCCCCCACCCTAGTTCATATGGGCAAAATGAAATGAGGCTGTGGTTTAAATAACTTGACCATTTACTGCGGTTCATCCTTCACACTGTTGTCATTAGCCATGCATGCTAGCTCGTATCTAAACAAATGGTCATGCAGTTGCATCGATGTGTGACGCAAGTCACAGACAGGTCCTGGCAGAGCTACACGTACGTCTTTACAGATATGTAGTCTTTGTTTACAATAATTAAGGGTTATTGCAGAACTGAAATGTATTTATTTTTAAAGGTATCTGGTGCCTGGCATTTAGGATTTAGTTCCAATTTGGAAACAAGTTTCCATTCCCAAACATAGATCTGAGTAAAAGGACTAGGACCCAAGAGACTCCATAAAGTTTGGTCTAAATTCACCTCTAGGGAGCACTATAATTATAATATGATAAAATGTTTAACCACTCAAAATCATGATCCTTCCTTTTGTTAACTCTCTGGAAGGTGCCAAGTGTTCTTTGTAAGAAATTTGCAATTTACAAAACAAAGTCTGCCATTTTGTTTAACAATAACATTTTTTGCTGTTTCTCATAACATTACTGTCTAATCTTTGTGAAATGTGAACCTTTTCATTTTCAGACCCTGCTGAACAAAATGCATTTCTTGAATATTCAAGGTTTGTCTAACCCGTAGTCCGTAGATTAGATTAAATTAAAAAAAAAAACCCACCAACTTTATTGATCCCTTTGGGAGGGTTCCCTCAGGGAAATTAAGATTACAGCAGCATCATTACAGATAAACAGAGAAAAGAAATAGAGAAAAACTTCTAGAGAAATTAAAAGAAATTAAGCATTTACACATACAAAAGAATAAGATATGGGGAAGACAGAAGTGGTGTTAGGGTAAGAGTGTGTGTGTGTGTGTGTGTGTGTGTGTGTGTGTGTGTGTAGCAGGAAAGATATTGCACATTATCCAGTATTGCTTTTTGTCAGGCTAGGCTACTGCTCCTTCCTGTCCTCTGTCCTCCTGTTACCCCTCCCCCCCCCAGAGAGGAGTTGTACAGTCTGATGGCGTGAGGGACAAAGGAGTTTTTGAGTCTGTTCGTCCTGCACTTGGGAAGGAGCATTCTGTCACTGAACAGGCTCCTCTGGTTGCTGATGACGGTGTGCAGAGGGTGACCGGCGTCGTCCATGACGTTCAATAGTTTGTCCATAGTCCTCTTCTCTGCCACCGTCAGAGAGTCCAGCTTCATGCCGACCACAGAGCCGGCCCACCTGATCAGTTTGTCCAGCCTGGATGTCCCCTTCTTGGATGTGCTGCCCCCCCCAGCACACCACGGTGTAAAACAGGACCCTGGTGACCACAGACTGATAGAACATCCACAGGAGTTTCCTGCAGATGTTAAAGGACCACAGCCTCCTAAGGAAGTATAGCCTGCTCGGTCCCTTCCTGTACAAGTGTTTGGTGTTGCAAGTCCAGTCCAGCTTGCTGTCCAGCCACAGCCTGAGGTACTTGTAGGAATCCACAGCCTCCACCTCAACTCCCTCGATCAGAACTGGTCGTGACCTTGGTCTGGACCTCCCAGTCAATGACCAGCTCCTTGGTCTTCGAAGTGTTGAGGTGCAGATGGTTCCTGTTGCACCACACAGCAAAGTCCCTCACCAGGCTCCTATACTACTCCTCTCTGTAGTCACTGATGCACCCAACGATGGCTGGGTCATCGGCAAATTTCTGAATGTGACACAGCTCCGAGTTGTAGCAGAAGTCCGCGGTGTACAGGGTGAAGAGAAGAGGGGCCAGCGCCGTGCCCTGGGGTGCTCCGGTGCTGCTAATTATAGTGTCAGACATGATGTCCTTCAGCCTAACGTACTGTGGCCTGTCAGTGAGGTAGCTGGAGATCCAGGTGACCAGGCAGGAGTCCACTTGCATCCTGTTCAGTTTGTCCTGAAGCAGTAGGGGCTGGATGGTGTTGAAGGCACTCGAGAAGTCCAAGAGGAGGAGCCTCACTGTGCCATTTCCCTTATCCAGATGAGAGTGGGCTCAGTGTAGCTTCAACACGAGAAGATAAACTTCATATCCTCAATGCGAGTTTATCAGAAGAATTTAAATTTTTAACTGGTTTGCCCTTTTGATAAACGCACGTCTAGTCAGCAAGAAAACACTGGGAGTGATGTAATTGGCATGACCATGTTGGAAAATGTGTCACTTAGATTCATGATGCATTTCTTATGAAAAATACAAGTTTAACATGAGAAGCTGAAGTTTCTCTTCAAACCAACGTGTAATTTAACGTTTTGTTACTTACACACAAAAAAAACAAAACAAAACCCCACAATTCATCAATATCCTTACGAGTGAGGATATTGGAAAATAGGTTAGATTAAAAAGCTCATGTGGACACCTTTCCGTTTCAGCCAGCATTAACTTTTTCAGCAGTTTGTGCTACAGGAGCTCTTCTGTGGGATTGGACCATATGGGCTAGCCTTCATACCCCATGCAAATCAATGAGCCTTCGACACCCATGACGCTGTCCCAGGTTCTCCGGTTGTCTTTCCTTGGACCACTTTTGGCAGGTACTAACTGCTGCATACCAGGAACACCCCGCAAGCTGTGCCATTGTGGAGATGTTCAGATGCAGTCATCTAGCCATCACAATTTGTCAAATTCACCAAGATCTTTACACTTGCCCATGTTTCCTGCTTCCAACACATCAGTTTCAAGAATTGACTTCTCTTGCTGCCTAATATATCTCACCCCTTGACAGGTGCCACTGTAATGAGATAATCAAAATGTTATTCAGTTCACCTGTCAGTGGTTATATTACAGTATGGCTAATCAGTGTGTATGCGCGCGAGCGATGTGCGCGCGCGCGCACTGATGGTTCCAAGGGTTTCTCGTCTTTCTCCACCTCTAAGGAGTGGGCTCAGGAAGTGCTTGGCCCCTTAATCTCCAATTGCGGCTAACTAATTATTAGTAACAGTATTCATACAATAAACATTTCATCCAGTTTCATTCATAAAGTATTAATCAAACTGGAACTGAAATGAGCTAAATGGAACAGAGAAGGCAAGCTCTTCGGAGAGGAAGTGGAGGCATGACCTCACCTTAAAAGCAAGGTCAGAATGCACAGAGGAATGATATCCTGTTTAAGCCCCTTGAGTACCATTTACTCAGTGAATTCAAATGAAAAAAAAAATGAAGGGATCAGACAGCTGGGACTGGCCCTCTCTCATAGCTGAGATTGAGCCAAGCTGATGGAATACACGCTGCTATGGCACCTAACTCATTTCAATTTTATTTACACAGCACCTTTAACAATAGACACTGATTTATAGAAATCCGGATGTAGATTTACATCCCTAATAAGCAAGCCAAAGGGAACCCATCCTCTTCTGGGTGATCTAGGTAATGAGATAAATCATTACTCTTTCACAAATGTGTATTATTAATATATCAAACAGTACTAAATGTGTTGAAAACGTGCTCAGTATGAGTATGATTATGCAGTGAAATCTGATTGTAGCAGCAGTACTGAAGTACAAATCAGGTTCATAGTACTCGAGTCCGACTCATACCCGTGACTTGACTCGGACTCGTGCATTAACTGCATTCGGACTTGTAAATTGGAGACGAGGACTTGGATTTTCTTAATTTTTTTGGTAACATGCCAAAATAATTTGGCATAAAAGAGTTATATTTATATCTACATTAATTTTTATACCAATTTTGTGCAAGAGAATGCACGTTCACTTGTTCATACGTCATGTTCAAGAACAAACTACCATTAATAGCGCCAAAATGCCTGGAGAGAACGTGCCTAGGATTGTCCGCTTTGCTTATACAGACTTCTCATGCGGGGGGGGGGGGGGGGGGGGGGGGGGGGGCTGTTCCATATGTATTAGAATTAATCGAGGAGACAACGGGGACAACGAACTTCAAAATCATTGTTTGACAAGACTCCACTCAGAGATAGAAGTGAGTGACACTATGGCTACATCCACATGACAACAGCAGTGAGTTTTTTTTTTTTTAAATATCGCGTCCACATGGGCAACGGATCAGTAAAATATCAGGTACATATGGCAACGCAACGCTTGCTGAAAACGATGCAATACACATGCCACACCTCTACGTGCGCTGTAAGACGGTCCCATCGGAGACACCAGAACAATAGAAGTAGATGCATGCGCATAAACCCCTTCTTCTGTAGCATGAGCCACAAAGTTGATTATTAATCAGTAGCGTAAAACGAAAGACGTGGAAAGAGGAATGAATGGGGGTAGATGGAAGCCAGTACGCCAACATTCTGATATCCTCCAGAATTCTTTAATGGTCCGGAATAAATTGAATGCTACACGTTGATGGATTACTTTGTTCTTCTATGCCCTTTTTGAGGAATGTATTGTCAGACTTAAACCAACATCTGAAGAGGTGAGATCGCTCCTTCCCCCCCCATTTTTGCTGGCGGGATTGTTTTTGGAAAGCAGTGAAAATATTTTGTAAGCGCGTTTCATGAACCAAGTTATAGGATTTGTTGACAACTCGCATTGGGTTCGTTACACTTCTACTCGGCGTGAAGCACTGACAGTCATGTGGTTGTGACATCGTAAACAAATCCGTTCTACTCATCCAGACGACTTCGCAATGGCGCTGTTGCCAGATTTTTCCACTCTGGAACCCGTTCTAAAAAGATTTCGTTTTGGGGCACCCAAAATGCCAGTGCCATGTGGACGCCACGCCGAAACGATAAACAATTTTATCAGATTCACCTGAATCCATTGCCGTGTGGACAGGGCCCATGTTCACTGCTCTGTTGACAGCAGGGTTTATTTCCTGACAGATGAACTAGCTAGTGTTAACTAGCTCATGTTATTTGCTCCACTGATCGTGGGTGGGGCTTGCTGAGTGATGAACAAGCTTTATCTGTAGCTCATTAACCAAAATGGGGCAGTCAAGTAGTAACAGTAGTCCAACACCATAGCAGAGATGGTTTCACATAAAGGCAGCAACAGCCACCCTCAAATGGTGCGGTTGGAGTCCTGTTCTCGGACTTGACTTGAAATTTTCTTTAATTACTGACTTGAACAACGGGGACTCGAGACTGGACTTGGATTCCAAGTTTAGTGACTTGACTACAACACCGATACAAATCGACAGTATCCGAGTGAGACGTGCAAATCTTTAGGCTATCCATGTGGGTGACAATTGTAGATGCTCTCCACAGTTCAGAGCAGAGAAGTCCAATCCTGATCCTCAGAGAATTATGGATATATATTTAAGATGCTATGTGCCATTTAGCACTCCCACAAAGCTAGACTGGACATGCTTTAACTGCGTGCTTTTTATCAGACTGGATGAGACAGAAGGCTTTCCCAAAGCCCGGGCCTGCTCCATATGCAATAAAACTTCGCTGTGCGGCAGCCATCGTTATCTCACAGCTGTGTTTACATGCAAGACGTAATGAGACCTGCAGCGTCTCAAAGGCTTACTGCAGCAGCTACAAGGAAAAAAACGGAGAGGAAACACCCCATGCACTCCCATACCCAGGCCTCTTCAGCCTCCACATCATGTCTCTGGATACAGACAAGGGCTGTACTATCTGTCATCGTGGAGATGATTTGTTTGGCGGTGGTCAGTTGGCTGGAGATCGGCCTTGCCTAAGAGAACGTGCATTGTGTGTTGGACTCGATAATGATGCATCAGCACATTTACAGAGTGAGAGAGAGCGAGAGCAGGATGTTCAGCCATAAATTCTGTGGAGTTTCTGGCAGGCATAAGCAGTGACTGCATTCCATTGCTGTCACCAAGCAAAATGTGCGCCTTGATGCAGCGGAGATGAAGGATCCAAAAAGAGAAGCAACAGACAGGACAGAAGTCATCCCTTTTCCTCATCAACCGGTTTTATTTTTATTGTTGTTAACAGACATAAAACTCACCAAATCAAAATACTACAAGCACATGGTGCAGTAAATAGTTACATTTATAATCACTGCCGAATATGAAAACATGAGTAATTAAACTGTTGTACTTCAAAAGAAATATTGCCACATCCTACAAGATCCTTAAAAGAAATAGTATTTCAACCAGCTGCAATAAATGCAGTCATTGCTTTATTGCGATCAAACATGGTACACTGCAACCCTGCTATAACAAACTCCTTGGGGACGTCCAAATAGTTCTTTATACTGAAATGGACCCACTTGTCACACCACTCACTCTTACGTAAAGCAAGCCCAGCCATGTTTAATTTATGCTTAATTCATTTACATATTTAAAGTAAACAAGTCACTCTTCAATACCAAAAAAAAAAAAATAATGGGAATATTGTAAACTTTCAGTTAGTAAAAGTACGTGTGGCAAAGAGGGTGTGGTCAAGCATCAGTTGTGAACGACAAGGAGTCAGGCTGAACCAGCAGGTAACATGTCGAATTACTGGCCGTCAATTAATGTGTCTTTCAGATGGCCAGTAACACGAGAGAGGAAAATGAGCGCTGTGTTCCCCAATGGGCACACATTGTGTTTGTGGCACGCACAAAGTCACTGGAAAATGAAAAATAATTTTAAAAAAAAAAAAAAAAAAAATGCACCTTGCCCTGTCGCACCTGTCTCCCAGTTCCTCAGTGCCCCAGCATAAGCGCCATTACAATACCAGTGTCATCAGTTTTACTTGCCAAAGAAACTTGTAATTCTGGACTGCTTTTTCTTTGATTATTTAAATGCCCGAGTCACAATCACACTTCAGCGAGTTAAAGGATCATGAATGGAAGCGAGGATTGTCTGTTATGGAAATAACAGAGGTTACTGGGTTTTCGTTGTCAGCATCCACCCACTTTCTAAATCGTCACCATTTTGTTCATTCATGCATTTCAAATCACCGATGAAGTCGGCAGTCATTTCATCATCATATCTCTAGCCGCTTTATCCTTTTCTACAGGGTCCAAAACCTAAGCGAGGCTCATTAAGCCTTTATTTTATGGTGTTAACACGTATCGTTAATTTGACTTTGGACTGAATTGCTTATTGTTGGTCTCTGGAAGACTTTGACTCCAACTCATTGTAACTAAAGGTGGGGGACATGAACTTAGTTTGTGATTTGCAAAAGTTTGTAGCAAGAGAGTTTGTTTAAGCGGTGTTGCAGTGCATGCTCTAAACTTGGTGTCTAAAAGACCGTGAAACCAAACCGAAAATAACTGGATATCTGGCTCAAACCAAGCTTTCAAAATAGCATTTAGACTCAGTTAAGGGTGACATCAATAGCCTTTTTAGTTTCCATTTAGGTTTTTTTTTTTTTTAACTAAAATCAGGGACTGTCTTCAAGAGTAAAACACATCCCAGCAGCCACGTTCAGTTCAAACTTAAAATGATCACCTCCAGCTGTCTAGCTTTTCTTTCCAAGACATTCACATGGAAACAACTCTTTTAGCATGACAGCCATTCAGCCTAGCTAAGCATTTCATGTCATAACTGTACAGTCCCTCAAGAACAAATTCGGTCATAATCAAAACATTACCATTACTCTGAACATACACACAAATCAACTGTTCACATTCATTTTTTTAGTTTAATCAAAACGACAAGGTTAAACGAATAAAGGAAATTCTTAGAAAGGAGTCTCGGCCATCGCTATTGGAGAATGGAAATTGAGACTCCCGCATTCCCAGACAATGGATCACATTCCTCAGCATGCAGCCTTGTCCAGTGAATCACTTTAGAACTCGTAGATTTAAAATTACCTGCATATAGCTCAAAGTCTCAGATGTTTCGTTCAACAAGAGTCCCCTGCATCTGCAGAAACCTTGATGAACAGCCACGTTCCCGAAACCTGAACTTTCAGCACAAAGAATTTGATCATAAAATGTTGACAGAAGTAGTGACGTGCCCGATTCTGATTTTATTCATTACTAGGCTTAGAGAGCTGGAATACAGCAAGTAAACTCAGCACTGAGGTTCATTATTCAGCTGTACTCTGTCATCAAGCTGAAACTTCTGAGCTAGACAGCCTTAAATCTGAGCTACTAGATCTGTCGCACACCACAAACATGCTCTTAAATCCACATTATCCTCTGCTAAAAATGCCAGCAGTGAATTATTTATTTAGTCATTTTACAGTTCCCTGCTTTCTTTAAAAAATAAATAGATGAATAAAAGGTAGGATCCATGCCTTTACTCAGAGAATCGGCTAATAGTGTTCATTCTCAGAATGCATCATCAGTTAAGCTACAAGGCTGCTTTTTAAAATGCTTACTTTAAAAGTGTGCTCTCATTCACTTTCCAGAGATTGCACCTCTATCACTCAGCAATGGCATGCGAGATCCTTTTAAAAAAAAAAAAAAAGGCATCAAAAGTCTGCTGCTTATTGGTGCCGCTCCACATGACCAAATATGGTAAGATAAGCTCCCTTTCCCGTAAGTTCAGGGGGGAAGGAAAAAAAAAAAATGAGGGTTTATAACATGCTGTGCTGTAAGATAGAGCCCTCGCACTCAAACACACTGACCACAGAGTGGGAGAGCTCTATCTGCAGCCCACTGAGTGAACGACAGCACTGTCAGAAACACACACACACAAACCCTCATTTCTCGAGCAGAACCAAATATGCTCTCCACATAGAAATATGAGATCTGAAGAAAAACAGGGGAAAGAAGGAGAGAAAAAAAAAAAGCACCCCCGAACATTTTTGCTCAAAATGGAGGGGTTTTAACTTTCAGTACTTTGGGCTTTTATGTAACTGAAAACACTTACATAAGTGGAAAAATAGAGATACTAGTCCAAATTATTCAACCTGTTAACCAGCCTCGTCTTCAGGGAATCAATCCTGGATCCTTCCATGTATAAATTATCTGTTCAGTGGTAGGCCTGCCACAATCAATTATTTTTGCCAATTAAATGTAATTAACCCAATTCTATATTCATATATAGTATACGAGTGCATCTCAAACCATTAGAATATCAAGAAAGCGTTCAAGATTTCCATCAGTTACTCAAGTGAAAAGATAGTCTAGACTCATTATACAAATGAATGGTTCAAGCATATTTCTATTTTAAATTTTGATAATTATGGCCTACAGTGCGCAAAACACAACCCATCAACATCAAAAACTCAATCTGAGAATATTTCATTTTGAGTAAAACAGTATAAATACCATGTGCCTCTTGGTCTAGTTCAGTACATGCAACCACAACCATGGGGAAGACTACTGACTTGACAGTTGTCCAGATGATGATCAATGACACTCTCCACAAGGAGGGTAAGCCACAGGAGGTCATTGCTGAAAAGGCTGGCTGGAAAAAGGTGCACAAGCAACAGGGATGACTGCAGCCTTGAGAGGACTGTCAAGAAAAGTTGATTCAAGAACTTGGGAGAGCTTCACAAGGAGTGGACTGAGGCTGGGGGTCAGTGTATCAAGAGACCACACACACACCTTCAGGAAAGGGGCTACAACTGTCATTCCTAATATCAAGCCACTCCTGAACCAGAAACAACGTCAGAAGCATCTTACCTGGGCTAAGGAGAGAAAGAACTGGACCAAAGTCCTCTTTTCCGATGAAAGTAAAATTTTGCATTTCATTTGGAAATCAAGGTCCGAGAGCCTGAAGGAAGAGTGGAGAGGCACAGAATCCAAGGTGTTTGAACTCCAGTGTGAAGTTTCCACAGTCTGATGATTTGGGGTGCCATGTCATCTGCTGGTGTTGGTCCACTGTGTTTTATCAAGTCCAAAGTCAACACAGCTGTCTACCAAGATATTTTTAGAGCACTTCATGCTTCCATCTGCTGACCAGCTTTACGGAGATGCCAATTTCCTTTTCCAGCAGGACTTAGCACCTGCCCACAGTGCCAAAACTATTACCAAATGGTTTGCTGACCATGATATTTCTGTGCTTGATTGGCCAACCAACTCACCTAACTAGAACCCCAGGGAGAATCTTTGGGGTATTGTCACTAGGAAGAAGAGAAGCACCGGACCCAAAAATACGGATAAGCTGTAGGCCGCTAATCAAAGCAACCTGGGCTTCAACAATACCTCAGCAGTGCCACAGGCTGCTCGCCTCCATGCCACACTGCATTGATGCAGTAATATGTGGTAAAGAAGCCCCAACCAAGTATTGAGTGTATAAATGGACACTTTTCAGAAGCTGGACATTTCTATATTATCAAGCCTTTTTTTGATTGATCTTAGGAAATATTTTAATTTGAGATACTGGATTTCTGATTTTCACAAGCTATAAGCCATAAATCTTCAAAAAAAAAAAAACCGCTTGAGATACTTCACTTTGTGTAATGAATATATATAAATCACAATAGTAGACTAGAGTAGATTCACAAACTGGATTAGGAGTAGATGAATAATTTAGAACACCGATTATAGTAGACCACAGTCAATTAGAATGGATTAAAGTAGTTTAACATTTTACAGGTGCCTTTCAAGGCGCTCAAGGACAACTTACAAAAACACACACAAAAAACAACAACACAGCAGCACACAATCAAGACATCAAAAAATAAGTTCAAATAATGTAGTTGCAAAATAATAGTGCAAAGAAAAACCAAATTTGAATGTAGCCATTAGTGTTGGAATAAAGAAAGAATAGGCAAGTTTGAGGAGGCGTTTTCTGGTGGGATTAGCGGAGATTAAAGTAGCTTGGAGTACAGTATAGTAGACGAGAGTACAGTATTAGAGTACACTAGATTAGTAAATGATAAGTCTTAACACCACAACTAGCAGTACAGAGGTAACTATCCAAACGTAATCCTCTCCGTGATGTGTAATACAGTTTACTTCGTTTGTCTGATGAATAATATTTGCATTGGTGGCCAGTGCATAAACGTCCTGAGTAACACAAGCAATTAAGACTAATAGTTGACTAATGTGAACTATAATAACGTTGAGTTTCATTTAGTGAGATATTAAATTGCCCTGTAGTAATTAACATGATCCAGGGAATGGCTCTGATGCACGTGCCGTATATAACCTACCCTGCTGGAATGTTTCATGCCACAGAAAAAAAGCCCACCGTGTTCGGCATACACCTGAGACGTTCCTGACAGGTCTTGTAAAACATGCCTCTTGAATCAGCCTCTTACTGACAGGCATGCTTTAGCTACACCATGCATAACCAGCCCTGAAACATGCTGGGAAAGACAGCTAGAACTGAACCACTGATTTAGGATCTCATTTGAGATCACACAAAGCGAAAGCTGGTCATGTCATATACGGAGTATGGAACAGCAGTGCAGAAGGCACTTTGAACATTTTTGTTGCTTCCTTTTATAAGGTCACAAATCTCTGAGCTATGACCGACGGTTTGGCCCCTGAAGAGAAATAACACCACCGAGAGTATGCCTTAGTTGGTCTCACCAATATGAGGATATAATTGATATTGTGCACCATATAGGATTGTGATCAAAACGCTAACATTCCAAGTATGGAAACTTAACAGGGGCCAGCTAGCTTAATGCACAAGAAAGTTACAGCATGACTTGGACAGACATTCTGGCTGCAATGTGTTGTAATATGCTATTGTGGACTTGTATGGTTGATGCTCCACAAACGGATTTAAAAAGGCGGGGGGGGAGGGACTGATGAGGTACGGACAGTTTATTGACCCATCCCACGTGACGTCACGACAAATGTGGCTGCCATTTTGGACATGAACTACCAGTAGTCTACCACAGCCAACAACGAGGAACGACGGCGAAGCACCGAAAGGAATATAGCCATCAAAGAAAGTTTTTACTTTCAGTAAGACTTCCATCATGCCATTATATTGTTGTGCACCTGGATGTGGTAACCATCAACACACAAGGCAAGATATATCATTTTATCGGATCCCGACAGATGCTGACCGACGGAGAAGATGGATAGCGGCCATTAACAGGAAACATTGGCAGCCCTCGGCATACCAACACTTGTGTAGTGACCACTTTGTTGGAGGCAAGACGAATAAAATTAGCCAGAAAAGGCATTACATTGCTGTTAACATTTTGTGGCAGCGAGTGTGTAACCAAATAGGTTAAAATAACCCATTGTAACCTCTTTGTTCTTCTGTAGTAGCTATTAGCTAACGTTGTGTTCCTTTGCTGTTGGTAGACTGTAGGACAGATCAGAGGTAATGTCCTACAAATAAGTGTTCAAAACAAGAGGAACATGTATTTGTCTCTTAAATCCAGGTCGTTCCCTGTAATCTGTAACAACGGTTGGAGAAAGTAATGGCAAATAGTGAGTGCACAAACCACAGAAGGTAAACTGTACACAGCGCCAGGGCAGTGTGATGGTATGTCTACTTTTAGATTGTGTTAGCTTATCAATGAACACACTCGTCACTCGATGAGTTTCACGTCTTTACGACGGATACTTAAATGTGTGTTAGGTATTATTGTTGCAGTCTAAGCAGTCATTCACTACGTTTACATGCACATAGAGAGAATCGAATTTTTGCCGTTGCTCGACTGAAATCGAAGTTCAAAATGCCATGTATACGCCTTAATTCGGCTGAAATTGAACCGAACTTGATTTCTCGGAATCGAGCTACACGACCTAGTTTATGCGATTTCTGCCGAGCTACTTTGTGCACGTATACCCTATCGAGCTAGTTGTCGAGCTACTTCCGGAAGTGACGAGACCACAAGTGGGAAACACAACAGCCTCGGTCGGCATGACAACAGTAGTAGCGAGCAGCAGAAGAGGTCAGGAGGAACAAATGAAGAAGAGAAAATGTGGATGTAGAGCTCTCTGAAGTGTGGGTGGAGCACAGAGGACGGCAGGACAAAGCTTCTGGTACTAATAGGCTTTTTATTGTCAGACTTTTCAGTTTAACAGCCTACTTTTATTCTTGAGAGAAAAACACACACGCGCGCTGTGTTCTAGTCCCGGGATGAGCTGTCCCCTCTGCTCTCCCTCTGCCTCCTTAAATAGGGCGCAGTTACTGGGAAGACACACAAACACAGGTTAATTACCGTCAGGTGAAGTGATTCTGCCACTCACCTTCCCTGGCTCCGCCCTCCTGTCACAGACCGGTGCTTGACCACGCCCCCACTGCCACAGGCAAGCAGAAACATGCACTTCTGGAGCAATGAGGAGACAGAGTTCATGCTCATTCAGCTTAAGGAGTTGAATATATTAAAATTCATGGACGGGAGAAAAACGCGCAATGGAGAACACGGAACTGATAACTTTGTTTACACTCTTGAATAGCTCTTCATGACTACAACCGGAAGTGTACCAACACGATGGGGCGTGTTGCGCCACCTGTGGCTTGGGTGCACAATGCACCACACACAATAGCCCGATTTCATTGTGTGCATGTAGGATTGGATTTCTCCGGCACCCTGCTGGGACCTTCAGCTCGATTATCGACAGCAGCTCGATTTGGATGTGCATGTAAACGTAGTCACTGTAGCAGCTAGATGAGCGAGAACCGAAAGGGTCTGTGCCATAAACCGTTATTTCTGTACGGCGTTGCTAATGTGTCGTTACTGTTGTTATTGCAGGCAAGAAAAGCAACAACCCCTTATCTCCGGACTATGTGCCCAGTGTGTTCAAGTATCTGACGTCTCCACAAAAACGACGGGCAGAAACCAGCCTTGAGAAGTTTCACCAACGTCAGGATCTTAAGAGTCCACTTCATGTCCAAAATGGCAGTCGCATTTACGAAGGTCACGTGAGTGGGAAGGATCAATAGCTGCTGCAAGTGATGGCAGGAACCAAGTTGTTTCATGAACCTTCCACAACATTAAGTAAATGAATAGAGTATGATGCATCATTCATTAATTAATAAAAATAATTTGCTGTGATGAGAATAAATAAAAAATAATAATAAAAAATAAAAACCCATACTTGTTGGCATGAGCCGTTATTTGAAAGTAATACTGGGCCGAATCACACCACACCTTTGATTATTTTCTTAGAACAGCACCCAATCATGTTGAATTCATCAATTAACACACACGTTTTCAAAACATACAATTGCATATAAAAGATTTGACCTGATTAAAAAAAGGCTTTTAATTAAAAGACAGTGAATATTAAAGTTTGAAGGCAGTTTAATGCTTATGAATGCCTTTCAATCATCAAGCTCGAACAGATGACCTAGACGTACTGCCTTTATCTTATGGTCCAGTGATGCTACTTTGTGAGCTTTGGTGGATTAAAACCCAGGCGGAGCTTCCTTTTTTGAGAGTCAGTGGAAGAACAGTGTATATTTCCATCACTCAAAGCAGGCTGGGAGATCCATGGGTCAGGAATGACCTTCGGTCAGTGATGAGCCTGACAGATGACAGCAGCAGGGAGTGTGTCAGAGACGCTTTTAAAAGTCCTTGTACTTTGAAGCATGGACCACAAAAGACACATTCTAGTTTATACTCTTTAGTCTAAAACAAACAAAGCTAACGTGCCTCGCATCAATCACGTCAATGAGGAATGTACACAATGTAGGTAAAACTCTCCCAAGTTCAGGAATGCTTGCAAATCCTCTGCGGGAAGTGTGTGTGTCAGCTGCAAAGGATATTCAGACCACACATTCCTGTGTAGAACCCTTTCCTGTGCCTCTCTGCGCTCCTCCCATTTCATAGTTACTTCTTGCACTCATTTACGCTGACCGCTATTGTCAGAAGGTTGGTGGGTCCGTTTATGTAGGTGCCACTCAATATGAGGCTGCTATGGACAAAATGCTCCACTGTAATTACACCATTTCAGTATGGGTCTGTCTGATGGCCTGAAATAAATACAACACACTGGCAAGTTTCTGATGTGACATGATTAAGAAGTGTACCGCATCATTAACTCCATCAACTTTGTTGGAAGAGGTTTTCATGTCCATTTGTTTGCTTGCATTTTCCCAACGCAACTCAAAAAGTAGCAAACGGAGTTTGATGAAAGCTGGGCCATGGGACAAGGAACAACTGATTCGATTTTGATGCAAATCTGGATTTGCATGTGGATTCAGGATTCCCCCCCAACATACACTACCGTTCAAAAGTTTGGGGTCATTTTGAAATTCCTATTTTTGAAAGAAAAGCACTGTTCTTTTCAATGAAGATCACTTTAAACTAATCAGAAATACACTCCATACATTGCTAATGTGGTAAATGACTATTCTAGCAGCAAATGTCTGGTTTTTGGTGCAATACGTATCTACATAGGTGTATACAGGCCCATTTCCAGCAACTATCACTCCAGTGTTCTAAAGGCCTCTGCATGTTCTTGCGACAAGGCTTTCGCAGATAGCTTTTCACAGACAGTTGTAATTTATCGTTGAGCGGGGAGTAATAGGCGTGCGCGATGTTATTCACCGGCACAACGCAAGGGGGCGCGAAGTCACGAAATCGCTAGGAGTAGTTGGTGGGTGTGGTTAGTGGAGTGTTTATCCTCCGGCTACTTATGACTAGAACTGGAGTCGTATAGATGTACGTACTTCCTCGATCAACCGCTCTTCGTGCTGCTCCATCTTCGCTCGTGTTTTTAAAAATGGCGGTCGTGAAAACAAACCAAACCGGGAAAGTAGGAAGGCGGAAGTGCGTGTACAGCGGATGTAGAGTGGACCAATCAGAGCCCTCTTGTCTGCGAGGCTTCTGCGGTGGTCACAATTTTTGGGAGGTGCACGCAGAGCGTCTGCGAAGGTGGGGGGGCTACGCAGACGCTATCTGCGGCGCTGTCTGCGAGGACTGGGTTGTCAGCATAAATTGGCCTTAATGGTACAATGTGTTTGCTCATTGCCTCAGAAGGCTAATGGATGATTAGAAAACCCTTGTACAATCATGTTAGCACAGCTGAAAACAGTTTAGCTCTTTAAAGAAGCTATAAAACGGACCTTCCTTTGAGCAGATTATGGCCCCGTCCGCACGAGTACGTTTTTGTCGAATCCGCATAAATACTTTATCGTTTTAGCCTCACATCCAGACGGAGCTGGCTTTTTCAAGGTGTGAAACCAGTATTTTTTTGAAAACGGGTCCCAGAGTGGGAAAATCCTAAAACGCCAGATAGCCTGGAGTCGTCTGGATGGCGAAGCGGATTTTTTCAGAAACGATGATGTATAAGCCCCGCCTCTCTAACCTTTAACCTTAGCTGCCGCTGCTAGACGCATATTGGGTGAGGCCGCGTACTCGTGTGGACGGGGCCTGAGTTTCTGGAGCATCACATTTGTGGGGTCGATTAAATGCTCAAAATGGCCAGAAAAATGTCTGACTATATTTTCTATTCATTTTACAACTTATGGTGGTAAATAAGTGTGACTTTTTATGGAGAACACAAAATTGTCTGGGTGACCCCAAACTTTTGAACAGTAGTGTAACTCAAAAAGTAGTGAATGGATTTTGATGAAATTTGGTGGACAGCTTTAGTATGATCCTAGGTTCAAGTTATTGGAGTTTGATGCTGATATGTGGCTTGATGGAGGTTATACACTACCAGAGTGCCCTTCTAGTTTTGACCCAAGTGATTATTGGATTGGTGCAATTCAAGTTATTTGCTGTAATCAAAATGTATCAAAGCCTTACAGCAACAGTCATGCAATAAAACACTTACGACTGTATTCAGAGTCAACAACGGAGTTGTTTTAGACAGCTCATCATTCAAATTATGCAAATTGACTGCATATTGTAGTTCATGCTTCAGAGTACCAGAATTTTCTTGAGTAGAGATGTCAAAGGTGAGTGTCTGCACACAAGCACTTTCCTGCAAGCCCAAAAGAAATAAAATAAAAATGTTTCAGGGGATAGAAGATGAGGACTGAGATCCTGATTCGAGCAACAAGAAAGCAAGCATTCACCCTATGCTCCAGCCATCCATGAGTAGGAATCAAGGGAGCATAATTAACTGTGCTCTCTGGGAGGGAAGAATAGTATACTTTCTCTACCCGGTCAATCACAACACCACTAGCCAATTACAGGTGTCTGCGAGTTCATGTATTTGGAAGAGGGCAAATGTCACTTTCCTCCAAGTGTGCTACAGTGCTGCGAGATGCAGCATAAGCAGCAGTTCAAAAACATGCAGGACATTTTTAACATGGTTTCACAGATGAGCCGATTAGTTACAAAACAATATATCGTGCACCAGGTTTGCATGTTCTCCTTGTGCCCTGCGTGGGTTTCCTCCCATGGTCCAAAGACATGCAGATTAAATAAACTGGTTACTCCAAACTGTTCATAGGCGTGAATGTGAAATGGTTGTTCGTCTCTGTATTAACCCTGCAGTAGATTGGCGACCTGCCCAGGGTGTAGGCCCTGGGATTAGGGCTGCACGATATCAGAAAAATATGCGATATTCGATAACATGACTGAATATCTCGATATGTATCACGATAATTAAATATATACTGTTTTTCTTACCTCTACTCACCGTTCTGCCCTGTATCTAGCATTTAAAAAAAAAAAAAACCCAATGCATCGCTTTCATTCCAACATTTTTTATTGGAAAAACATGGCTACACCTGCAATGGTGTCCATCAATCATCTTTAAATCTCTTAATTTTTGTGAGTGCAGCAGAAAATGTCTTAAGTTGAAGTAAACAAAAAACTGAAAACTACATTACATTAACAAAGCATTCAAAATGGCAATTTCAGCGGCTCCTGGGAGATGAAGGTGAGCGACACAGATTCACCATAAACTCAAACACAATCTGTTAATAACACATGCGGGTGAGAGAGCAGTGGTGTGTGAGTGTGAGAGAGAGACAGAGCGTGGTTTTATGTTTTTATGCTGCTGTACATTAGTGTTTGTCCCAGTGAGCCGCCCCACCACTGTTTTACAGGTACATGTCTTGCAAAGTACCCGAGTTTGCAGTACGTCATCCCTCCTGAATCCAAAGTACTTCCAAATAGCAGACATGCATTTTTTTTTTTGGAAACCAGTTCCTCCTCACACAAGTTTGTCTCACCACACTTGCTATCGCTCCCACCTTCCGCCATCACCACAAGGCTTTTACTTGTTTTGCAATAGGGGGGCGGAGTTATCCCGCAGCGCTTGTTGACATTCAAATGTGATTGGACGGCACAGAAAAATGTGCCTTTTATCGAAATTTAAGTAATTTTTGCGGCATGTGTATCGCAAACTATGATATCGCGATATCAATACTTTTTCGATATATTGTGCAGCCCTACCTGGGATAGACTCCAACTTCTCCCGTGACCCCGACAGATAAGCAGTATAGAAAGTGGATGATCGTAGGTCGCGTTAACCGACAATTGTCCGTCATTGACGGATTTTTTTTTTAGCTATGACGGAAAAATCTGAAGACCGTCGGTCATTTTGACGGATGTTTACCGTTACCATTACCAAGAACAATAATAGCCTAATAACAACATATAATGAAACACACAACTGAAATGATTGGCAAGTTGTGGCAGAATTTTCTTACATACAGTATACATAGTCTTCACTGCCGTCACTTTCAATCTGAGCCGACGTTGCGGCAGTCTTGATGTTCAGTGCATAGGCTACTCATGTATACATTGTAGCCACTGCGCAAGGCTGTTCCGCCCATCGCGCTCCTGACCGCGCTCTGACTTTTCTAACCACTAGCACAGTGAGATGTATTAATGTTTCCCTTCTCTGCAGAAGATACGTCATTTTTGCTATTTAAAAAAAAAAAAAATGCATTGGGTCGTTTGTGTCGTTTCCCTGCCTGTACATCTTAATGCAATAGCGCTCATTTAGGCTAGTTGTTTTCTTGTTTTTAAAATGAAACAAATGTCGATTTATTGTATTCTTCCCCAGCAAGCTTAGGAAGATCACTGCTCGAATATCTGCTAAACTATCATTTTAAATGAGAGCATGGGTAGACAAACTAACATTTAAACATAAATAAAACGAAGTTAAGACCTTCCATGTCAGCCCACTACGGGTCACCGCAGGGTGCAGAAAGACCGCATGCTGCAGGATTTCCTCCCTATGAAGAGAGTACTAGCAGGGTCGGGAAATCCAACTTTCAGAGGCTCTTGCCAGCTTCTGATCACTTCCCTGGGAGAAATGTCTCCTGACTTCAGAACTTTGGCTGAAGTGGCGCTGGTTATTCCAGTCTCCAGTATCGCAGCAGAGCGCGGGTTCAGCCTTCAGAATAAAATTAAAACGTCAATGAGAAGTCGTCTGTCCGAGGCAAAGACGCAAAATTTAATGACAACTGCCTCGGCAGCAGTCTCCATTGACGACTTTGATTATGCACAAGCGAGCTCCCAATTTAAATCCATGCGGGCCAGAAGGAAGGTTTGAGCTCACGCAAACGGGTCAAATTAGATTGTCACTTAAACCGTTGTAGTGGACTGTTCATATTTTAACTGCAATTGTCTTGCTACGTTGTAAAATAACATTGTTCATATGCCTGTTAAGGCACAACAGCCGCAATGTTTTTAGCAGAGGGAAAATGTGTTCACAAGTGACCGAACGTCAGAATCTCTGTTCATCTTTTTGCATCATAAATACATAAATAAATGATTAAATAATACAAGCTTGTTCTGTGAATTAATTTTTAAATGAAAAGGAGTCCATGAAAACACAAGTTATTAAATGTATAGCATTTATAGCCTATATACATTGTCATTTAAAAGTTAAAATAAAATGACAGATAATAATGGACAATGACGGAATTTTTACGACCCTGTCCGTCAAAACGACGGGCAATGAAGAAGTCTAACGCAACCACTGGGATGGATGGATGGATATTGTGCATCTACATTTTTTTCTTCCATGAATCTGCAGGCATTAAAACACAGTTGATAGTGCGTAGGAACTGCACTGAAGAGTGCACTGCTTCCTTTTGACACTGCTTCTATTCTCGCTCTCAAACCCACAGACGCACTTTGTACTAGGCACTGGCTGTGCTTTAAAGTCCTGTGATGGATTACTTTAGCCATCTGAAATATTGGGTTTCATTGTTTTTCTATGTAATTGCTTGACCATTGAGCCAGCAAGCCCAGGACTTTCATTTCTATCTCTGACAGACGGACTGACCTTGCGCTCACACCAGCAAATGACAAGTCACTGATGTCACTCCAGGTTTGTCTCAAGGCTCTGTAGAAACTGCTACCGTTATCACTTGAGTGTGCAATGTCTTTAAATAGTTCAGTTAGGACTTAAGAGTAAAAGATATAGAATTCACCGTATTGTTAACTTGCAACCATCACTCCATGTTCACGTTACGTAGTGACGACGCGACAGGCGCTCATTCATTTCCTATGCATTGCTCATTCGTTGCTTTTGACACAGTACAGCATCACTAAAGCAGTAAATTAAGATAACTCCTCAGATCAATCCCAGTGTGCATTTTCAGACCTGTGCACCATACACTGAGGACTAAACCTAATGAAAACATGTCCTCAGTTTAATCTTTAATTGAATTATGACAATATTAAAATGCATTTTGAACAATAGTACAGTGCAGAGCAGAGCATCATAACTGTAGTGAGTTATTTGCAAGACTGAACGCAGGTTAAATTTAAAAATGTGGCTTGTGGGTGGAATTGCATTCTTGTGCTGCAAATTTACATAGGAAGTGATCTCATGCATGTGAATGCAGGGTAAAATAAACACTAAAGTTTTATATATGGTATGTAATTATCATTACATGCATTGAATGCATTACATACATTATTATTGTGATGATATCTGGAATAGCTGTTCTCTATATAATTCACCTTATTAATATCCCCATTTTTTTTACATCTAAACGAGACCATCGATGACCGTGCAGCTCACTCCGGCCCGTCTAGTCCAGAAGGAATGATCTAAAGTGGGCCACCTTGCACAAATCAATCAGTGCGTTTACATGCACATCCAAATCGAGCTACTGCCGGTAATCGAGCTAAGGGTCCCAGCAGGGGTGCCAGAGAAATCCAATCCTACATGCACACAAGGAAATCGAGCTATTGTGTGAGGTACATTGTGCACCCGAGCCACAGGTGGCGCTACACGCCCCATCGTGTTGGTACACTTCCGGTTGTCGTCATGAAGAGGAGTGATTTCCACTTTACATTCACACCACATGTCATTGCCACCTGTTGGCTACAAACTGTCCTGCACAGACCACTGTTTTGTAAGACAACTTATTTTGCACAATTGTATATTTTTCTAAAGTCCATTTTTTGCTTACAATTTAACTTGTGTCTTAATAAACACACAAAAAGTTCAATTGTTCATTTTTTTTGTCTCCTTGTTCCTCCTGACCTCTTCTGCTGCTCGCTACTACTACTATTGTCATGCCGACCGAAGCTGTTGTGTTTCCCACTTGTGGTCTCGTCACTTCCAGAAGGGAAGTAAGTAGCTCGACTACGTAGCTCGATAGGGTTTACATGCACTAAGTAGCTCGGCTACAATCGCATAATCTAGGTCGTGTAGCTCGATTACGAGAAATCCAGTTCGTTTTGATTTCAGCCGAGCTAAGGTGTATCCATGGTATTTAGAACTTCGATTTCAGTCGAGCTACGGCAGAAATTCGATTTTCTCTATGTGCATGTAAACACACTCACTGTTGCAAGCTAGATACACTATATACGCCCTGGGAATACCTACCCATTTACCAGAAAGAACCCAAAACAGTGATGAATTGACAGAAGCAACAATTTTTGTTGAACTGCTCATTAAGGCTTAATTAGTCCATAACTTCATTAATAATTGTAATTAAGCAAATCTGGACAGAAGTTACAGTATATGCACCGTAGGTACCCCTACCTTTATGCCAGAAAGAAATTTCATCTCATCTCATTATCTCTAGCTGCTTTATCCTGTTCTACAGGATCGCAGGCAAGCTGGAGCCTATCCCAGCTGACTACGGGTGAAAGGCGGGGTACACCCTGGACAAGTCACCAGATCATCACAGGGCTGACACATAGACACAGACAACCATTCACACTCACATTCACACCTACGGTCAATTTAGAGTCACCAGTTAACCTAACCTGCATGTCTTTGGACTGTGGGGGAAACCGGAGCACCCAGAGGAAACCCACGCGGACACAGGGAGAACATGCAAACTCCACACAGAAAGGCCCTCGCCGGCCACGGGGCTTGAACCCAGAACCTTCTTGCTGTGAGGTGACAGCACTAACCACTACACCACTGCGCCGCCCAGAAAGAAATAAAAAAAAAAACCCGGTGAAGAACTGAAGCGATGTGTGTGGGAACTGCTTGTTAGGGCTTAATTACTCCATATCTTCATTATTAATTGCAATTATGCAAGTTTGGGTAGAAGCTATATGCACCTCAGGCAGACCTACCTTACTGCCCCCCCAGAAAAAAACCTGGTGAAGAATTGGAGAGAGAAGCAGCGATTTGTGCGAAATGTGGATGACATCAGACGGATGACATGATGGCATAAGCTCATCGCCTGTTGGCCAGATGAGCGAAGAAACGTTAATGGCACAGCATGTAGATTGTGTTTTACAAACAAAGAAATAAATGCCATTAAACATTTTCCAGGTTATTTCACCCAATATGCGCACTACAGATGAGTCAACTTCAGCACTGAATGCAGCAGAATGGCTTCGAAGACTCCAGGCTGCTAGACATCGTCGTTTTTCTCATGACTGAGATATGGAAAATAGTAGCAGCAGCATTTCTGATCCTGTCCCACTGGAACTTGCAGAAAGCATGCATTTGATAGCAGTCAGGCAAGACTGGGCTTGTTTAGGTTTTTTTTTTTTTAAATTAAATAAAAGTAACAGGCTTAAAGTTAATACACCCATGTCTTCTGAAAATATTGGCAGACCATTTATTAAAATGTTCATGTGTTATGCTCAATCTTTGTAGGTCACAAGCTGGACCTGCTGTTACAGCTTAGCTGGTTGCATGTTTATACGGGTGTTCACACGGCAACTTTTACTCCGGTGTAGCACTGGGGCTGCCCCGGTAGAGCGTTCACACGGTACAAAGTTATACCGGTGTAGCCCCTGAAAGCTGCTTAAACCGGTGCAAATCTAACCCTGCTCGGGAGGTAGTTTAAGAAATTTACTCCGGAGTAAATGCTAGTTTGCGGGGCAGCACCGATATAAAATGGGATGTCTGAACGCTACAGGGGTAGACTCGCTACGCGTGAGGAGAGTTGATTACATACAGGCATTGCATAATTTGCATCCTGGTATCTTGCGCTTCCAAAATGGTGAATATCAACAACAGAACTGCGGGTCTTCCAGTGTTGCCAGATTGGGCGGTTTTAAGTGCATTTTAACATATTTTGGGCTGGAAAACGTCAGCAGTATCTGGCAACACTGGTGTCTTCATCCACATTGTTTTCCCGGCGCTTGGTGATGCCATGACAACCGGGAAAAGGAAGTACATTTTCACGTATGCGCATATTTCATTTCCGCATTATTACTATCGTATAGCACGGTCGCAAAAACTGCCGTGTGAACGCAAGTGGGGCTGCACCGGTGCTAACACGCTTCTCTCTAGTAAGCAGGTTTGTGACGTGTGAACACGCCACAAAATTTACACCGGTGTAAGATATATCGCAACAAAATACATTGGTGCAGCATCGATGCAAATATGTGCCGTGTGAACACCCCTAGTGTTTACAAACCCTCAACTCTGGAGTAGTGTTCCAGAGAATGAAAGAGACATTTATATTAAAACAAGTCTTTACTTAAATGTGGCTTATTTTATTTAACCATGTCAGGATCTGCAGTAGTTGCACCTTTATAGTGAATCCGCTGCGGAGGGTGCTCCTCTAAACCCGCAAGTCCTGCCTCCACTCCAGCCATATAGGTCAGAGGTATCCAACACACACTTGTGAACATCTGGCACCATAAAATTTCTTACTTTTAAATGTCCAGATAAGCAGCTAACGTAACTAAAACGGTGACAACGGTTACCTTTTATTGCTTAACCATAAGTGATTAGTTCATGGCTATAAATAAGACCATTTAAAAGTTACATTTTGTTTTGTGGTGGCACTTCATGTTGCTATATTTTGAGTCGATAAATGTACGCGATTGGCCACAACAAACGATCTGCTCCAGAACCTGTAGTTCAGACCTGGGCATTTTCCAGCCCGCGGGCCGCATCCGGCCCTTTGGTTCATTCTGACCGGCCCGCGTAAGGTTAATTAGAAATTACAAAATAAACGTATTTTCTAATTTTACCTCACGCATGGACTGAATGTGCATTGCTTTTATTTTGAAGTTGTGTTCAACAAAAACGCAACGCACGCGACATGAACATGACATGAAAATCCCACGAAACCTAATCCCGCGATAACTACTTCCGTAATTTGTCCAGACCAACCACAAACTTGTACGCCATCCTTCAAACGGTCCAGCCAATCACATAGCGTGACGTCACCAGCAGGCGCCGGAGCCCGAGCCGATCTGTAGATCTGATACCTACACCGAATGGACTGATGATCATCTGTCAACTGTGCTTCGCATCTCCACCTCAGACATTCAACCTGACTCTGATGCACTCGTTAAAGACCAACAGAGACTGGATTTCTCTCACTGAACAAATAAAAAAAACACCAAATGAGGTGATTAGACGACAAATGTGGGCATCATTATTATATGATGTATCTTGTTTGATATTTGGAGTAGAAAGACAATATTTTGATGTCTTTATTGTGTTTTGGGGTGAATGTGACTGAAAAAAAAGGTACAAACGTTCACATTTTGTTAACCATTGTTTTGGGAAATTTGATTGAATAAATGACATTTTTTGTAAGGCAACCTCGTTTTTTCCATACTCTTAGCAGCTTGTAAAAACAATGATATTTATTGCTTTATATAAAGAAATACAATTAATATTATGCAGAATTTAGTTCAGCCTTATGGTCCGGCCCTCCACAAAATTCTGTTTCTCATGTGGCCCCATGGAAAAAAAAAAAAAAAATTGCCCACCCCTGCTGTAGTTAATAACACACTACAGCCATTTTTCATTCATTCATACTTTTAATTTCTGCCCAGTTTGATCCACTGAAATACTTTGCTGGTTCCCTACCAGTTGGTAACTCCTGATACAAGAGAGAAAGCATTAATCTGATAAACACACCACACTGAGCCCTTGGTGACCATCTTACTTGAATGCATTAAATGAGGTTGACTCTGCAGTACTGGAAACTTGGACACCCTTATGCTATAAAAACTCATGTCCAGGTTATCCACCTGTGCCACATAAACACTTTCAGACACAAAGTGCTGTGTGTGGCTGTGCTGGTGAAGAGCTTGACTGAGTGACTCTTGTACTTCAGGCAGGTCTGGGCAGCTGGGATGCGATTACTGATCATCAAGTTGAACCTGAACTAATGGAAGGTTATTATTATCCAAGGTGGTCTCTCAGATGTCTGGCATAGTCTTGAGAAGCTCTGCACTCACATGCTCTATATGTCTCTCACACACACACACGTTACTGTAACAAGAGTTCATTGTTCCCTACGGCACTGCTATATTCATTAAAATCAGACCTTAATGAGGCCAGCCTGTGCAATGTATCCCCCCTTTCCACTGTCTTTTACACACACACTGCATGTCTGGGGTATCTTTTCCCCTTTTGTAAGGACACGCATGTGCAGTCTGTTTCATTAATCAGAGGATGCCCAGTTAGAGTGAACACCCCAATCTTCAGTCTGTTTACTCCATTATACCCAGGACAAACAGATGGAGAGTATCGTAACCCTGTACCCATGCATCACTGTGCCCTCTACTTAGGCATTAACATGGTTCGCTCGTCTACACGCCTGTGCTGTAGTCTTATAACCAAGTGGAAGGATTGACCGTGTGATTATCCCCATTCTGTCAGATTAAAAACAGTTGAGAAGCTGATTCATTCCCACTATGAATATCTTTGCTGACTGATGGTATAAGTAGCACATAAATACCCTCAACAGCTCCTTGAATGCATCACAGTGGCCATGTCTGGGATGGGTAAAAGGCCCACTGCCTGAGTCACCCTGCAACTGAACCACAGTCGAGCGCTAATAAAATCCCTTTTAAGAAAGCCAGACCTACATTGTTTAATAACAGCTCGAGTGATTGGAACAGAGCCGTTTCTAGCGCGTTTCTTATGAGGTAAGAGGCTCTCGGATGCCAGCCTCTCCCCCAAAAGAGCGTTCTTAATTAAACGCCACTCACAGGGAACTAGTTTCTGCCACTGAATCTGTGCCAGCTGTCTGATACTGTGCAGGGAAATGCAAAGTGATGAATTACAGCACGGCCGTGATTCTTGATAAACTAATACAAACTGCTGGGATTATTGGGTCCTCAGAGGACCGAAAAGTAGGTGCAGCTTATATATAGGTGTCAAGGCGTATTTAACACACCATGAAGAGCAAGAGGATCAGTTTCCGCTCCTGGTGAACCACATCACGGGAGATGTTTGTGCCGTCTCTCTATGGCACACCAAATTCAGCCCGTAAAGGCTTTGGTAATTAGGGGATACCAAGTCTTGGTAATGCTTAGTAACACCAAAACCTGCAGTGCTGTGGTCCAACAGTACTGGAGTCTGGTCCTGACCCTGTGTGTCTACCAACTAGAAAGTTTATTATGGGACCTCAACTTCCTGTAGGCTAAATCATTTGCATATTACTTTATCATACCAATGTAATACTCCTACCACCCTTTAAAATAAGCAGTTCTTAATTGAAGCTCTTCACTTGACAGCTAAAACAACCACTCTACTGCACAAACATCAACATGATTTCATTAATTCCACAGCATTTTTTTTTTTTGTTTAATTTAAATGCATTACTTCATCCCTTTATCTTTAGTAAGCTCTCTATCCTGGTCAAGGGTCACCGTGGATCCAGAGCCTATCTCGGAAACACTGTGCATGGTGCTAGGGGGTATTCTAATCCGCACATCAAGGCAGTTTAGTGTAGCAAATCCACCTATCAGCATGTTTACGGGATGTGGAAGGTAACCAGAGAACACCGAGGAAACTTAAATGGGCACAGACCAGTATAACGCTTATTTATACAAGATAAATATTTAATCAGGGCGGCACGGTGGTGTAGTGGTTAGCGCTGTCGCCTCACAGCAAGAAGGTCCAGGTTCGAGCCCTGTGGCCGGTGAAGGCCTTTCTGTGCGGAGTTTGCATGTTCTCCCCGTGTCCGCATGGGTTTCCTCCGGGTGCGCCGGTTTCCCCCACAGTCCAAAGACATGCAGGTTAGGTTAACTGGTGACTCTAAATTGACCGTAGGTGTGAGTGTGAATGGTTGTCTGTGTCTATGTGTCAGCCCTGTGATGACCTGGCGACTTGTCCAGGGTGTACCCTGCCTTTCGCCCGTAGTCAGCTGGGATAGGCTCCAGCTTGCCTGCGACCCTGTAGAACAGGATAAAGCGGCTAGAGATAATGAGAGAAGATGAGATATTTAATCAAAACTGCTGGCAGTAAAACTGGGGGGAGGGAACACAAAAACCCTCCACTTCCTTTTGCTTGTCGCCACATCACTTTGTTTTTGACTGAAATTCCCTTTCACAGCTCATTTGGTCCACCCACTTTGTGTTGCCATAGGTCTCTTTGCCCCTTCACTGTACGTCATCATTGAAGAGGGGCAAAAATGAAGTGACTTTGCACCACCATATGACATACATCACAAACCAACTTATACACAGTCTATACACTCAGCCACTTTAACACAGGGGTGATAGCGTTCCGGCGCCGCGCCGGATTTCTGGCGTACCGTGGCTTGGGGGGAAAAAAAAAAAAAACCTAGTTCGCCCATTGTCCTGTGTCATTCTGAGATGCGCAGATAGACAGTAAAGGGAATGAATTCCCTTTACTGTATCTGCGCATCTCAGAATGACACAGGACAATGGGCGAACTAGATTTTTTTTTTCCCCCCAGCCACGGTACGCCGGAAATCCAGCGCGGCGCCGGAATGCTATCACCCTTGCTTTAATAGGAACACCCATACCCCTACTCATTAGCGTAATATCCAAATCATATTGCAATACAAAAAAAAAAACCCACAACCACCAAATCGCCTGGTCCTCCCCCCAGTCTTCAGCCGTCTAGTTTCAGTGAACCTGTGCCCACTGTAGCCTCCTGTTTTTGGCTGACAGGGGTGGCACCTGATGTGGTAATCTCCTTTTGCAGTCCATCTGCCTCAAGGTTCAGGATGTTCTACATTCCGAGATGCTTTTCTGCTCGCCACAGTTGTAAAGAGTAAAGCCTTCCTGTCAGCTTGAATCTCTCTGGCCATTCTGCTCTGACTTCTCTCATCAACAAGGCATTTCCTCCTGCAGAAGTGCTGCTCACTGGACGTTTGTTTCTCTTTGCACCATTCTGTATGAAACCCAGGGACTGCTGTGTGTGAAAACCTCATGGGGAATCAGCAGTTTCTGAAAAACTCAAACCAGCCCTGCTGGCACCAACTGACATGCCACAAATTCAGAGACGACATTCCCCCCCTACTCTAATGTTTAGTGTGAACATTAACTGAAGCTCTGGACCTGTATCTGTATGATCTTATACATTGTGCTGCTTCCTCATGATTGGGAGTTTTAGATAACTGCATGAATAAGCAGTGGTACCAGATTTATTTTTAAAAAATGGAGGGTCTTTATACATCCTAAAATTCCTCAAAACACCAGGTCATCAAATGTCACTTCAGGAGGAGCACGTTATCCATGCCTTGATTAGATGTTTGTTTATTTTGAGTCTGAATAGCAGAGGTCCCCATTGGGACAGACAGACCAAGATGGACTTGCTCAAACATTTCCTGTAATCGTTTTATCAGATGAGGAGAGGCTCAGGGTCCGGTACATCAAAAGCACTTCACTATCAATACAACATTTTGGAAACTTGACATCACTGAGCAACAACTTACTGCAAGATGACAAACTGGAGCAATTTCTATGACACAGCAATGAGATGACAAGAGTTGGAGATTCAACTGCACTGTGAAGTTCGGGGGGGGGGGGGGGGGGGGGGGATTTAAATTCAGTGTGACGAACTGTGTGCGATAAAATATACTGTGCATGTGACCAGGATGACCGTACACATTGAAACTAAAGCTCCATCCATGTGCCCTCTACCGAGGGGATTTATTTCTAAATCTAACATGGCTGCACCCTCTGGCAATGGAGCGAAAAGAACTCGTCCGTCAGCATTATCCATCATCCAAAAGAAATCCTTGCACATCAGCAGTTTTGGCTTACTTCAAGTCTCCCTACTTAGGAGTTACAGTTTCAATCCAGTTCACTGTTTGTTCCAGAATCCCACTTTTCTGCTGAAAACTGCAACCATGCTGAAGAACAGACCACATCAAATTACCAGTTTAAAAAAAAAAAAGTTCCACCCTTTCCATTGAAGGACTGGTTTGGGGGGGGGGGGGGGGGGTGCCAGGTTTATACCGTATATTACAATCAAAACATCTGCAAGGCACTTATTGGATATTTGCAGTTACCTAAATAAACATGAGCTAAGGTTTCAGACAGTTCTGATCTCACAATCGAGGAATGTCCGAGATCGGTGCCCTCCCTTCCTCCGAATCCTTGATCGTCATAAGTTAAGAATTAAACAGATCATTTAAAAAAAAAAAAAAAAAACACAACCTCAAAGCAGGCAAAAAATGCACCGGGTTACAGAAGTGGATATGCAGGACCAAGCTCATTCCAGTCACAAAGTACAGGGTATCGGGTTAAAAGCAGAGGATGGCTGGTGCAGAACATGCAGTCCAGCAACTCTGGTCACATCACGTGAGCTTTCTCCTGCAGTGTTCTCAACGTAACAGAACGCTAACTGAACCTTCATAATGGGTGTCCAAAGTATTGGGGGGGGGGGGGGGGGGGGGAAGAAGCAAAAGCAGCTCTCGTATACCTTTTCTTTTGCCTTTGAGTACACCTTGTATCCAAAACGCATGCGTGCCCTTTTCAAAGCAAAGCAATTCCACTTCTGTGATAACCTGAAATTAAGAAAAGTGTTTCTGATGTTTAATGAGAAGTGTTCTGATACAAACCCTCTAATTATGCTGATCTGCAGATAGCATAATTACATATTTTGAAATTCAAGCAAAAATGACAAACAGTGCAAAAATGATTTTACATAGTTTGATATGTTGGTTATGATGCTAAAATTAATAGGATGGCGTCAGCCCTAAACTGGGCCAGTTCAAGATCTCCAACAGGCGACTTGGTTCCGATCTCAGTCTCTGTGTTAGAGTTGTGTTTTTCAGCCTGGACCTGAAGGATCTAGACTCCGGAAACACAGGGTAATGTTCTCTACATCCTGCCCCAGCCAGGCCTATAGCAAAGCCTCATTATCACTGGGCAGAATTACCACCAGATTCCTCTGGGCTCCACACACCCTCACATTACAGGGAAAGAAAGAAGAGAGCAAGACAGAGACAGAATGGGAGGGTTTAAAAAGAGAGAAAAATGGTGCAGTTGTGCATTCCAGGGGCCATTTCAAATCATCTGTCACCAGGTTCAATCTGTTCCTTATAAGGCAAGGGCATTCCCTTCATATTTTCCAAACACCACACTGTTATCAGATCCAGTTTCATGGTCAATTATTGTTCTGGCTCATTGCTCAAGAACCTGCATTGCTACCTACAGTATATAGTACTTCAGCATTTATCCACAAGCCTGAACTATCACTCGGAACAAAACAGCATAACTGCTCCTAGATCAACTTCTGACCTTAATTCACATGGATGTAATCAAGATAGTACACCATCTTGGGTTGCCAAAAGGCATCTGGGTGTTTTTGTCCCATGATGGCGTGTTATGGGATGGTGCTATTAAAATCCACAAGTTTCTTTACTGCATACTAATCAGCACAGAAAATTCACTTAGCAAAGCAAACCACTCTCCCATCCTCCAGCCTCGGCCTGTCCACAATCCCACAACAGAAAACAGATGAAACAATACAAGAATGTTCGTGACTGGCAACAGCACGCCGCAAATATTTTGGGAAGAGAACAAGGAGGGGGAATCCAGCCAGAATATACAGCACAGATGATGCTACTGAAAGTCTTGCTAAGTGAAGCCCATAGATCAAGGGTCCCGAAATCCAGAACAGACTGAAATACTGTTTCTTCAGGACCATAGTCCAACACGTAACAGTGCAGCAGACTGCATAAACTGCACGACAGTTTAAGAGGAGTGCAAAATATACAATAAATACACAGGACAGTATTTGATGGAAGAAAGTAGTCCAAACAATTTTCTCTAAACTGTAGGCGCCATACTGACATGCAACTGAGTAGAAAAACAAACAAGAAAGGTGTAATAGCAAGATCAGTAGGTTTTATTTATTTATTTATATATATATATATATATATATATATATATATATATATATATATATATATATAAATATATAAAAGCCTCTCAAGGCAGCGTTTCTCATCTCATTATCTGTAGCTGCTTTATCCTGTTCTACAGGGTTGCAGGCAAGCTGGAGCCTATCCCAGCTGACTATGGGCGAAAGGCGGGGTACACCCTGGACAAGTCGCCAGGTCATCACAGGGCTGACACAGACAACCATTCACACTCACATTCACACCTACGGTCAATTTAGAGTCACCAGTTAACCTAACCTGCATGTCTTTGGACTGTGGGGGAAACCGGAGCACCCGGAGGAAACCCACGTGGACACGGGGAGAACATGCAAACTCCACACAGAAAGGCCCTCGCTGGCCACGGGGCTCGAACCCGGACCTTCTTGCTGTGAGGCGACAGCGCTAACCACTACACCACCGTGCCACCTGCAGCATTTCTAGTTTTTTTTTTTTTAAAAAAGGCCAGTTTCAGAGAAATTACACCTCCTAACTAGGCCAGACTCCAGCCTGCCATGCCTGGCCGAAATTAGGACCCCTTGCCCAAGTTAAATAAATAAAATCATGACTACACAGTTTACAGCAAAGAAGGAAAAAAAAAAAAGTCTGGTGAACAAGAGGCTGTGGACTCATAACATGTTGCACAGCTTAATTCTACAGTGAGTCCTGCTGGAAACAAAAACACAATCACTCAGTACTGCAGGAGTGATTCATGTAAATAATTTATTCAGCACAAACATAGCAAAATTCCCAGTGCAGAACTAACCTATGTATAAATAACAGCTGTATTAAAAGAGTAAGAATAAATCTCACTATGGAATGAGACATGTGCCACTAAACCTAAGGTTCAAATAGAAATCTGAATTTTTATGCGTTTGTAAGCAATGTTTGGAAATTGAATACGATCAAATTAAAAAAAATATATTACAAATTGAATTTTAATATAATAAAAATAGGAAATTACATGCTAGAGATTTAAGAGCAAAGAAGCACAGATTTGGTCGCCAATGAGCCTTTTTTTTGAAACCCTGAGTCTCACTTATTTTACATTCAGTATGTGTGTTATACGGTGAAAGTCACCACGGATCCAGAACCCGTTCCTGGACATGACACCAGTCCACCACTGGATACCACACAGCTAGGGACAATTTAGTGTAGCCAGTCCACTGATCGGTGTGTTTTTGGGAGGTTGGAGGAAACTGGAGAACGCAGAGAAAGCCCACACTGACACAGTGAACATCAGACGGTATGGGATGAGCTCCAAACCAAACCAACTGCTGCACCACTGTATCGCCCTCAACCTGAAGGTAAAATGTGGCAGCATTAAAACACTTTTACACACCTTATTATCAGGCTGTAATTTATAAAAAAAAAAAAAACAACCTCACATGCATATTAAAGAAATGGAACAGTATTTCAATTCTACAAAACTTTTACAAAGATTCATTAAAAAAAAATGTTTTAAATGAGATTCATGTAGTGACACATTTCTCCTTCCATATTCTCCATCAGAGGCTTGACTACTCTTTACCTGGACGATGGACAGGTCTTTCTGTAAACAGAGCAGGAATGAATCTGAGCACCTTAAGTTTCAGCAAACAAACAAAAGCAAGCAAGCAAGCAAACAAGCAAGCAAGCAAGCAAGCAAGCAAACAAACAAACAAACCTGACAGCATCCCATGGAGAGCAGCAAAGCTCCCCCGCACGCGACATAACGGATACACAACACAACTTCAGGAGCAACTTTTACCCGCTGCGCCAAAACCATCAGGTTATTTCAATAAGACAGAACTTTAGCACCAATACCCCACACCTTACCTGCCACTGAGTGCAAATCTGTCTGCGCTTTAGCCTTTAAAACACAGAGTTGATGAGGTTTCCGCACAGATTGCGTTCCTGTCCACAAACCGACGGCGCTCTGGAGGAGATGCGCGTTCACATTAAGCTCCTCCCTTTAAACATGTCGCAGCAACAGAAGCGTTTACGACATGTCTGAAATGAGTCACGCCCACAAAACAACTCGTACGACTTCTGGCTGTGCTAAATGCTACAGCTAGATACTGTCTGTGAGAATCTGGAGAACAGAGATTCTTATCTTGAATCCACACTATGCTGAGTATTTTCAGTAACCCCCAAACATGTTAATAAAACCAGAAATGATGCAGTGAGAACACATAAGTCAGACAAAAACTCCTTAAGCATAATCTTGGAAAAGAAATCCGTCTGGCATAACTATAACTAGCAGAAATATTCTGTATCAAGGCTTATTCTTGGGTGGCACGGTGGTGTAGTGGTTAGCGCTGTCACCTCACAGCAAGAAGGTCCTGGGTTCGAGCCCCGTGGCCGGCGAGGGCCTTTCTGTGCGGAGTTTGCATGTTCTCCCCGTGTCCACGTGGGTTTCCTCCGGGTGCTCCGGTTTCCCCCACAGTCCAAAGACATGCAGGTTAGGTTAACTGGTGACTCTGAATTGACCGTAGGTGTGAATGTGAGTGTGAATTGTTGTCTGTGTCTATGTGTCAGCCCTGTGATGACCTGGCGACTTGTCCAGGGTGTACCCCGCCTTTCGCCCGTAGTCAGCTGGGATAGGCTCCAGCTTGCCTGCGACCCTGTAGAAGGATAAAGCGGCTAGAGATGATGAGATGAGATAACTATAACTAGCAGAAATATTCTGTATCAAGGCTTATTCTTGGGCGGCACGCAGACACGTGGAGAACATGAAAACTCCACACAGAAAGGCCCTTGCCAGCTGCGAACCAGGACCTTCTTGCTGTGAGGCGACAGTGCTAACCACTACACCACCGTGCCGCCCCTACAGCAAATAATGTCCCTCCATCTCCTCCTGTCCGCTGTATCAAATTCTGTCACACCAGCCGTCCTCATGACCTCCTTCACCACATCCATAAATCTCATCTTTGGTCTTCCTCTTTTCTTTCTACCTGGCAAGCAACTCCATCTCCAGCATTCTTTTCCCAATATACCCTGTACGTGTCCAAACCATCTCAATCTCGTCTCTCTCACTTTGTCTCCAAGCCATCCTACATGTGCTGTCTCTCTAATATACTTGTTTCTAATCTTGTCCAACTTTGTATCAAGTATTAAAGGAAAACTCCACCATGAAACATTACATTACATTACATTACATTACGTACACCAGCTATATGGCCAAAAATATGTCAATACCCAGCCATTACACCCACAGGTTCCATCTGAACATCCCATCCCAGATTTTCTATCCTTTCGATGTTATATTAAACCCCACTCTTCTGGGAAGACTTTCCATCAGAGTTTGGAGCGTGGCTGTGAGGATTTGCTCATTCAGCCACAAGAGCATTAGTATGATGAACTAGAAGGGGGGCAGCAGCTGACATTCCAGTTTGTTTGTCCCAAAGGTGTTTAGTGGGGTTGAGGTCACAGGTCTGTGAAGGCTACTTGAGTTTTTCCATGTCAACTTTATCAGACCATGGCTCCATGGAGCTCACTTTGTGCATAGGGGCATTGTCATACTGGAACAGGTTTGGGTTTTTTAATTTCAGGGAAGGGAAATTGTAATGCTACAGCATAAAAAGCTTACAGCATACAACTTTGCGGCAACAGTTTGGTGGGCCCACATATAGGTAGGAGATCAGGTGTACACAAACTTTTGACCATATAGTTTATTTGTGATGTGTTTAGACTGTGGTGCTAATTTGTTGGGCTGTATTTTCATTATTCCTGGGGAATTTAGAGGTTGTCTACTACACTGACATCACATGGGGATATTGCTTGCACAGTTACAATGGCATGTAGTAGAAAAAAAATCAGATTTCAAACATAAGGGATAATAATTACATTTCACTGTTTGAGCTTAAAAACAAAAGAGCAAGCTCTTTTCTCATTCACCATTTAACAGCAGCATTCTATATTATATTCATGAGAAACCCAAGATAAAAGTAGTGGAAACAGCAAACATTGGATTCAAAGTTCCAGAACACAATGCAGCACAGTATGAGTTACAGCAGAGATGGCAAAGATTTACTGCTAACTTCTGTAAATATAAATATAAATGTAAACACAGCTCAGCTAATAAGCTTTGGAACCTGATCTATAGAAAAGAGTGTACAAATAAGGAGGTGAGAGCTGGAGAGACTAAAGCAATGCTGGTACTGCTGGTACCGGTCTCTTTAGGTGCCACCACTATCAGCAGGTAGATGGACGCCATTGTGGGTAATGTCGCTGCCAATTAAAACCATTACACGAAGTGAAAATTGACCAACATGTCAATCAAAGAAGTTAAACCTAAATCTCAACTCAGAATTCATGCGTAATTAAAATATAAATGAAATCTTTCAAAATTTTAATTAGGTAAAGCTTTTAAAAGAATTCACCTGACACACTTGTTAAAAAGTTACTGAAAAAGAACCGATGTGTCACTTGTGCCTCACTTGTGAATTGCACATCACCATTTACAGAACTGTGCAGAGGAGTCTTCTCACTGACCGCTCAGTGGCTTTAAAATATTGGCTCTTCTTGCCAAAATAAAGCATGCCAGGATTTTTTTATGAACAATTAAAGGAACAATCTGTCAAGCTGGCACTAAGAAAAGAGAAAAAAAGTTCAAATTCCAATACATGCAACGTTTTGAAAAATGGAGGAAGCAGCCAGACTGGCTTGCAGAATGCCCTTTTTTGGTGATCCTTCGTGAAACCTCATTCGAAAACTAAGCCACTGTCAGTGTGCATCATAGGCAACGTTCATCTTGGCAGAAGACAGGGTGGTGGTCTGTTTAAACACTTAAACACAGGCCTAATATACGCTGGGAAGTGAAAGAAACTCTATGCCTTCTCATAATGGATTTACAATTTGGACAAAGTGCCCAAACTACCCACTAACCTGTACCATTAGAGGTCCATGTGATACCCTCGGAAGGATATAGTAATCCAGCATGCAATATCTTTCATGCTTGTACTAAGCCAGGCTTTTTGAAGCAACCCATCAGATTTAATACTCAGTTCCTCTGGGGCCAAATGATATATAGATAATGCTCATTTTGTGCAGTTCTTAGGCTATAATTCTGTCCTACAACAGAATGGGGTGACCGGATATGGGATGGTTGATTCAACTAAAAATAAACAGCATGTAACCAAGTGTAGTTTCGAAGAATGTTTTCTGAATGTTACGATTCAAGTAACCTTGGTTCTAGTAATGTGTTACGTATCATTTTTATGTTTATAAACATTCCTGGTTTTCTAAGCATTTCTAGTTTGGGGAAGCTATGGCCAAATGGTTAGAGAAACAGCTTTGGGACCAAAAGGTCGCTGGTTTGATTCCCTGAATCAGCAGGACTGGCTCAAGTGCCCTTGAATGAGCTGCTTAACCCCCAACTGCTCTGGCAAGAGTGGTGGCATACCTTGTGTCTGATTAGCCAGAAAAAAAAAACTGATGATGTGATTATCACTTTGGGCAAGAACCTGACCTAACTAAAGTTGTAGGAATGGTATCTTGAGTCAAGTGACCCAAAATGTTGTTTGTGCAACATTTTAAGAACATTGTGAAGAAAACCGTTAGTACAGCATGTTTGTAGAATGTTGCGAGCATGTTATTTTTGCAGAACCGCTCTCTATTGGGAAACAATATGACACCCATATTGTAACGGTTGAATCACTCATGGCAGATGCCACTGCAGATAACAGAAGACAAAATTTTTTTAGCATACATTCTGGAAAGATAAGAAGCATGTATGTGCATGAACGTTTGAGTGTTTATCAAACAGACTCTCTCTCGTGTGTCTGATGGTATGTTGGTTGTCTGAAAAAGAATGGAGAAACACCCAATAATCAAAATTTTGCAAATAGATCCAGCAAACATCACCATGGGGAATAATAATTTGCTTGCTTTGCACGAAATAGGTACAACAAAATAATTCAGCAGAAATTAAATAATAATCTCATCTCATTATCTCTAGCTGCTTTATCCTGTTCTACAGGGTCGCAGGCAAGCTGGAGCCTATCCCAGCTGACTACGGGTGAAAGGCGGGGTACACCCTGGACAAGTTGCCAGGTCATCACAGGGCCGACACATAGACACAGACAACCATTCACACCTACGGTCAATTCAGAGTCACCAGTTAACCTAACCTGTATGTCTTTGGGGGAAACCGGAGCACCCGGAGGAAACCCACGCGGAGACGGGGAGAACATGCAAACTCCGCACAGAAAGGCCCTCACTGGCCACGGGGCTCGAACCCGGACCTTCTTGCTGTGAGGCGACAGCGCTAACCACTACACCACTGCACCGCCCTAAATAATAATAATCTCATCTCATCTCATTATCTCTAGCCGCTTTATCCTGTTCTACAGGGTCGCAGGCAAGCTGGAGCCTATCCCAGCTGACTACGGGTGAAAGGCGGGGTACACCCTGGACAAGTCGCCAGGTCATCACAGGGCCGACACATAGACACAGACAACCATTCGCACTCACATTCACACCTACGGTCAATTCAGAGTCACCAGTTAACCTAACCTGTATGTCTTTGGGGGAAACCGGAGCACCCGGAGGAAACCCACGCGGAGACGGGGAGAACATGCAAACTCCGCACAGAAAGGCCCTCGCTGGCCACGGGGCTCGAACCAGGACCTTCTTGCTGTGAGGCGACAGCGCTAACACTACACCACTGCACCGCCCTAAATCTCATCTCATCTCATCTCATTATCTCTAGCCGCTTTATCCTGTTCTACAGGGTCGCAGGCAAGCTGGAGCCTATCCCAGCTGACTACGGGCGAAAGGCGGGGTACACCCTGGACAAGTCGCCAGGTCATCACAGGGCTGACACATAGACACAGACAACCATTCACACTCACATTCACACCTACGGTCAATTTAGAGTCACCAGTTAACCTAATCTGCATGTCTTTGGACTGTGGGGGAAACCGGAGCACCCGGAGGAAACCCACGCGGACACGGGGAGAACATGCAAACTCCGCACAGAAAGGCCCTCACTGGCCACGGGGCTCGAACCCGGACCTTCTTGCTGTGAGGCGACAGCGCTAACCACTACACCACCGTGCCGCCCCCGCCCTAAATAATAATAATAATAATAAAACATTTTCCCACAGAACAGATATAGCGTGCAGTGTACCTTACCTCTTAGGCATAATTTGGTAAATTACAGGATGCTGCCAGGTGTTTTATAATCTCTTGATCTAAGAGAATAAAACTGGTCTATATTTACCTCAGTGACTTCACATATTTATCTCAGCAGTAAGCATACGTTTATAGAAACTCATTTTTGGTATGATCTCATTTGTGTCCAGTGATCACTATGGACTTTTGGACATATTAGGCAACTAAGCAAGCATCAAAATAGTTTTTGCGCTCAGAATGGCCCTGTAACAAGAAAGACTCTGTCTGTGTCTGACCTTGTTTAAAATAGACTGTCGAAACTATGAACACTTCAGCAGCCCAGTGAAAAACAGAGAAGACTGCAGTTTGCCAACATCTTGTCTTTTACCCCGTAGCACATGGCCTCGTTTTATTTCTGGACTGTCGAGTTTTCACACGAATGTGTAGTCATGAATGGCTTTGTGATGGTAGGTAATTTTAAACAATGTCGCCTTGTGTGTACAAATGCAATTACATTCACAGGGCGGTTCAATTGCCTGCATTCATCTATGTTTCTCGACAGGGCAGATTGTTTGAGAAAACAGTGGTGAATATCATCTGTCACATTCTCTACTTGCTGTGAGTTTCACACAGCCTGAGGAGCACATACTAACAGGTCGACTCTTGGTATTGGTCATAATAGATGAAGCAGATATTAAGTGCAGGCCTTCTCTCAATCACTCAGGTGAAAAGTGACAGTAGCTATGACAACCAGGGTTGCCAGGTCTGCTTGAATAAAGTCATTCCATTTAGAACTATCTCAGAACCAAACCATCCATCCATCCATTATCTCCAGCCGCTTTATCCTGTCCTACAGGGTCGCAGGCAAGCTGGAGCCTATCCTAGCTGACTATGGGCGAGAGGCGGGGTACACCCTGGACAAGTCACCAGGTCATCGCAGGATGGATGGTAGAATCAAACCAATGGTCAATAAAACTAGTCCAGATGATTTAAAAAAAAAAAAACACCTCCAAATCCAAACACCAAATTTGGTACTAATGTCAAATATACTTTATTATAATACATACAGGACACTTTTTCAATGGGACAAAAACATATATTCTATTCTCTTCTAGTGGGTTTCATTCATTTGGTTTGATACGGTAGCATGCAATATTGTTAGCATATCGCTTATCCTATGTGTATTACATCACTCTACCCAATGGAGAATGAGTGTTGAATATGGTTTACAATACTGCATGGTTGTCAAGACAACATGATGTCACATGTCAGAGATGTAAAACTTCCACGCTAGCGAGCGACTGTGACAATTTGTAAACAAACACGATCACCAGGTTTGCTTCATAAAATATGGAAAATTTTGAGAGAATTTTGAAAGAGAAAGATGTGTTGAACACCTGAAAGGAATGTGCATGAATAATAATAATAATAATAATAATAATAATAATATTGGGCAGCACAGTGGTGTAGTGGTTAGCGCTGTCGCCTCACAGCAAGAAGTCCTAGGTTCGAGCCCAGCAGCTGGTGAGGGCCTTTCTGTGTGAAGTTTGCATGTTCTCCCCGTGTCCATGTGCGTTTCCTCCGGGTGCTCTAGTTTCCCCCACAGTCCAAAGGCATGCAGGTTTGGCTAATTGGTGGCTCTAAATTGACTGTAGGTGTGAATGTGAGCGTGAATGGTTGTCTGTGTCTATGTGTCAGCTCTGCGATGACCTGGCGACTTGTCCAGGATGTACCCTGTCTCTCGCCCATAGTCAGCTGGGATAGGCTCCAGCATGCCTGCGACCCTGCACCGGATAAGCGGCTACAGATAATGGATGGATGGATGGATGGATGGATAATAATATTGGCTGGCTTTTTTTCATGGTATATCAGATATATTCCATTCAGTTAGCATGATATTGAACTCGTCTTTGACTTATTCAATATCATGCTAACTGAATGGAATATATCTGATATATCACCTAACGCCAGCCAATATTATTTAAATATTTACAAATTAACATTGTCTGATACATTTTAATGAAGCAAAATTAAAACCATGCCATTTTCCCAAAACATGAAGGTCCTATATATTGGCATATACATTCATGCACATATCCAATCAGTCAATTATGTGGAATCAGCACAATGCATAAAATCAGGCAGATAGGTCAAAAGCATGGGATAATGTTTACATCAAACATCAGAGTGAGGGTAAAATACAGATTTCAGTGACTTTGACTATTGCATGATTGTTGATGCCCGATGGGCTGGTTTGAGCATTTCAGAAACTGCTGATCTACTGGAATTTTCATGCGCAACAGTCTCTAGAGTTTACACTGAATGGTTCTCAAAGCAAAAACATTCAGTGAGTGACAGTTCTGCAGACAGATACACCTTGATGATGAAAATGGTCAGAGGAGAATGGCCAGACTGTTTCGAGCTAACTGGAAGCCTACAGAAATTTAAATGCCGACTCTTTATAACAGTGGTGATCAGAAAAGCTTCTCACAACACACAGTAAACCAAACTTTGAGGCCAATGGGCTACAATAGAAGAAGACCACATTAGATTTCACACCTGTCAGCCAGAAACAGGAAGCTGAGGTTGCAATGGGAACAGACTCACCGAAACTGGACAGTTGAAGACTGGGAAAACATCACCTGGTATTTTTCCAACATGTCTGGTTTGTCATGTGTGATTGTATGTTAGTAATACTGAAAATATACATTTAAGATTTAATACTTTGGTAAAAGTTAAAGAAGAGCTTCAAATTCTTCACTAAAAAATAAGAAATTACAAACGCTTTCATTCATTTAAAATGTGAAAGTACTAAAAGTAAAGACAGATTCAGAAAAGAAAAATACTTTTAGGCATTAATGGTAAACTAGAGCCCCATTCCCAAAGAAACCAAGATACGTGGGAAAATATTAGCTAACTAGCAACTCTCAGATGTTAGCGAGCAGGCTAATAGCTCTGACAAACAATACAAATTAATTCAATATTAATAAAGACGAGGGGCGGCACGGTGGTGTAGTGGTTAGCGCTGTCGCCTCACAGCAAGAAGGTCCGGGTTCGAGCCCCGTGGCCGGCGAGGGTCTTTCTGTGCGGAGTTTGCATGTTCTCCCCGTGTCTGCGTGGGTTTCCTCCAGGTGCTCCGGTTTCCCCCACAGTCCAAAGACATGCAGGTTAGGTTAACTGGTGACTCTAAATTGACCGTAGGTGTGAATGTGAGTGTGAATGGTTGTCTGTGTCTATGTATCAGCCCTGTGGTGACTTGTCCAGGGTGTACCCCGCCTTTCGCCCGTAGTCAGCTGGGATAGGCTCCAGCTTGCCTGCGACCCTGTAGAACAGAATAAAGCGGCTAGAGATAATGAGATGAGACCTTAAAGCTAGACGGCCTTTTGATTTCATAAAATCGGTGAAATTTAGTTCATTAGGCCATTCTGTGGCTGGGAAGTTATTTAATTTGAGGGGATTCCCTAGCAAATAATGTGCATGAAATCACTCACTTTGCGCAGTCAAGCAGACAGAGGAAGTCCATACGTGCATGCACAGATTTACCTTCTTCTTCTTTTGGGTTTTACAGCAGCTGGCATCCACAGTGTTGCATTACTGCCATCTACAGGTTTACCTTGACCGTGCACTGAGAATTACATCATTCTGTCGCTAAATGAACAACTGATCACACCGAGGTGCTCGCTGACCACCGATATTTATTAGTTTGGTCCTGCGTTTCCTTTCCTTCGCAACATAATGTCTTTTCTTCTCGCTTTCTGTTACTGTAGTTGGTCTTTCATGTTTCATGTTTCATCACGTCCTCCATTTTTCTCTCCTGTTTCAAATTTGTATCCCACAATGCCTTGTGTGAACGAGGAAAGCCCACCACGTGATGCACGACGTAGCATCTTGAATTGGGTCATGGTGAAGCAGGAAAAAATGGCGGATAATTTAGGGCCACGTGGCCCTAAATTAATTAATTGTTCTATTTAAAAAAAAAGCTAATAAAATTGGAAGTCTGTGATTTGAATTCAGTACCTTTTGGTACTGGCGGCACGGTGGTGTAGTGGTTAGCGCTGTCACCTCACAGCAAGAAGGTCCTGGGTTCGAGCCCCGGGGCCGGCGAGGGCCTTTCTGTGTGGAGTTTGCATGTTCTCCCCGTGTCCGCGTGGGTTTCCTCCGGGTGCTCCGGTTTCCCCCACAGTCCAAAGACATGCAGGTTAGGTTAACTGGTGACTCTAAATTGACCATAGGTGTGAATGTGAGTATGAATTGTTGTCTGTGTCTATGTGTCAGCCCTGTGATGACCTGGCGACTTGTTTAGGGTGTACCTGCCTTTCGCCCGTAGTCAGCTGGGATAGGCTCCAGCTTGCCTGCGACCCTGTAGAAGGATAAAGCGGCTAGAGATGATGAGATGAGATGAGATGAGATGAGACCTTTCGGTACTAAACAAAAATAATTGGGTGTCCGGGAAAATTCTTCTTATGACCTACACTTGAAAAATCTGAAAGACAGTCTACCTTTAAAGCTTAAAGTTTGGTGCTAAAAAGTCACCTTATGACTGTACATATAATTCTAGTGATAGAATGTGTGAAAATGTAATGAGTAGAAAATAGAGGTTTTTATTTTGAAATGTAGTTACAAACGTCAAAAGAATTAGGTGAAAAACCAGATTTAATTACAGTAATAAAATAATCATATGTGTGTATTCTGGTTACAATCCATCTTTGCATTAAACAGTCCAGACACTCATATGTACTCTTTTGTAACACAGAAGCTAAAATGAGAGCTGGCAGTAAAAGTAGCTCAGTGCCACGTGTTTTTTTCATTTCTGCAAGGCTGGCCTTTGAGGACGGAATAAATCTCGATGTCCTGAAATGTTACACTCTTGTGTGGAAACTTGGGTTTTGAAACTGCATAAAAGAGATAGCTAGAGCCCTAAACTTTCCCTGCGCTTCTCCTACCAGCCACTCCACGGCTAATTTCCTTCCACCATTATGGAAAATGATTTATTATGATCAGTTACGTATAATGCACTGCAAACGCTCTTGTAAAACTAAATATTCAGCAGTATCCTGCCTGAGCTGGCCTCTAGGGTGGGTCTCAACATGTAGCAGGCCTTTGGATCTTTTTTGGCTGGTATTTCATCATCACTAGGCACAAGTTTTACAATAAACACATTCGTCAAAGTGGATTGAGTGGAAATGCCTGTTCAGAGGAGTTAAAAACTTGAGTACTGTGACTAAAAAAATAATGACTCAAGCAGATGTAAAAATAGTCATCTAAAATAGAAGTGTGTGCAGCACTGTTCATCCCACTCCAGTGGCCATCCACCTCCGAATACACACCGCTAATCCAAATGAAAAGTTGAGTAAGAATAAGAAATTATTTAGTGAACAGACAGTACTCAAGTAGCAACTTGCTTATCTTGCATGTCACACAATCAGATTTACATTTCAGAATAAGCAATGATGATAAATGAAGACACATGACTTAATACATGCAATGACATGTATTAAGCCTGACAGAAAGTATGTGTCTTGTCCAAAGAATGTTCATTTCCTAAAGTATTGCCTTATTATTTAGTTAACCCAATATTTGTCAGTAAGTGCTTTATCCAGGTCAAGGCCACAATGGATCTGGAGCCTATGCCAGGAACACTGGGCGTGAAGCAGGAATACACCCTGGATGTAGTGCCAATCCATCACAGGGTACCGTACTCACACCCATTCACACCCAGGGGCAATGTAGCGTAACCAATCCACCATGTTTTTGGGAAGTGGGAGGAGAACCCAAATAATATCCCCATGGACATGTGGAGAACATGTGAAACTTCATGAGACAGTAACCTGAGTTCAGGATCGAAATGAAAACCTGGGATATATGAGTTGACAACATTACCCACGTCTCCATATTAGTCATCCATCCATCCATCCATCCATCCATCCATCCATTATCCATAACCGCTTATCCTGTACAGGGTCACAGGCAAGCTGGAGCCTATCCCAGCTAACTATGGGCGAGAGGTGGGGTACACCCTGGACAAGTCACCAGGTCATCGCAGGGCTAACACATAGAGACAAACAACCATTCACACTCAATTTAGAGCCACCAATTAGCCTAACCTGCATGTCTTTGGACTGTGGGGGAAACCGGAGCACCCGGAGGAAACCCACGCAGACACGGGGAGAACATGCAAACTCCACACAGAAAGGCCCTTGTTGGCCACTGGGCTCGAACCCAGGACCTTCTTGCTGTGAGGCAACAGTGCTAACCACTACACCACCGTGCCACCCCATATTAATCATCTTAAAACATCCATCCATCCATTATCTGTAGCCACTTATTCTGTGCAGGGTCACAGGCAAGCTGGAGCCTATCCCAGCTGACTATGGGCGAGAAGCGGGGTACATCCTGGACAAGTCGCCAGGTCATCACAGGGCTGACACATAGACACAGACAACCATTCACACTCACATTCACACCTACAGTCAATTTAGAGCCACCAAGTAGCCTAACCTCCATGTCTTTGGACTGTGGGGGAAACCAGAACACCTGGAGGAAACCCATACAGACACGGGGAGAACATGCAAACTTCACACAGAAAGGCCCCCATCGGTCGCTGGGCTCGAACCCAGGACCTTCTTGCTGTGAGGCAACAGTGCTAACCACTACACTACCGTGCCACCCCATATTAATCATCTTAAAACATATTATTATTAAAATGTTATGAATCATTAATGTAATTAGTGAGGAATTTTAAATCTGGACCCATTGAGAAGCCACAGGAAAATTGTTGGGTTAACATTATTGCATTGCATCCTCTACTCATGTTCCAGTTGATGTATATTAGAAATTAGCATTATTATCGACGCAACCATAATTTATTGCAATACATTATCTCAGGTTCTACATCAGGCTAAAATTCTGCCCAGTTTTCAATGAATCACTGGCTTCCTCAAATCCATCCATCACAGCTATGGGTGAAGTTGTCCCAGGCTGGGTGGCGGCCCAGGGAGTACACTAACATAGACTTATTTGATCAAAATACATAAGTTTAAAAAAATCATATTTTGTCCCCAGAGATGACCTGCTTTTGCAAAGTTACTGGCTTATTCCAAAAACCCATCAGTCTCAGCTGCTGTTGAAATTAATATGACTGTCAACCTTTAACTAATGAAACAATAGTTTCATTTAAAACATGTCAGCATCATGACTTAACAAAGATGTAATTTTGGACTAAATAAACTGTCCGGTAGACCAAGCAATAGAAACTTGAATCGAATTAAAGAATAATAAAAAAGTATTAGGAAGCATATAGCACACTTGTAAGTAAAAGTACTTACAAGTCTTTACAAATTGAGTAAGATTAAAAAGTACCTCCTGTTCAATTTTATGTTTAATGCATGTAAGAGTGACTTAAGTAAAGTTGATAGATTAAGATTAACATTTCCTGTCAATTTTTACCTCACCCGGGACGGAGTCCACCAGGGGGCGAGGTATTGTTTTCGGTCAGTTTTTTTTTGTTTGTTTTTTTGTTTCTTTGTTAACGATATTCTGGGGAAATGGCTGGATCAATCTTCATGAAACTTTCAGGATAGATGGGCATTGGTCTCAAATAGAACCTCCAACATTTTGAGGGTCATCCGGTCAAGGTCACCAAAAAGGTCAAAATCATTTTTGTTGTGGCTACTGCCTCATATAGAGGCGCTAGGCACAATGTCATCGTGCTGTAAGAATGTAAGAGGATAATGATCACGCACTTTGCATGTGCATACACGTGTTCTGATTAAAATGGCCAGTGAGTGCATACAATTCGGTTCACGATTCGAAATAAATTGATGAGACTAAAGAAATCGCTTTCAGACATGTTTATGCTTATTACAGAGAGAAAGTGCGTTCCACTGAGCTCTAATGCTGGGCCATTTCCGGGAAATAAGAGTTTGGGTCATGGCGACAGCGTGGGTATGTCAGCCTAGGTTTGGAGGTTTCAGTTTCAGAAACTAGGGCGGCACGGTGGTGTAGTGGTTAGTGCTGTCGCCTCACAGCAAGAAGGTCCTGGGTTCGAGCCCCGGGGCCGGCGAGGGCCTTTCTGTGCGGAGTTTGCATGTTCTCCCCGTGTCCGCGTGGGTTTCCTCCGGGTGCTCCGGTTTCCCCCACAGTCCAAAGACATGCAGGTTAGGTTAACTGATGACTCTAAATTGACCGTAGGTGTGAATGTGAGTGTGAATGGTTGTCTGTGTCTATGTGTCAGCCCTGTGATGACCTGGCGACTTGTCCAGGGTGTACCCCGCCTTTCGCCCGTAGTCAGCTGGGATAGGCTCCAGCTTGCCTGCGACCCTGTAGAAGGATAAAGCGGCTAGAGATAATGAGATGAGTTTCAGAAACTGTAAGAGGTAAGAGTAGAATAATATAAAGTACAGACACTTGGTATATTTTACTTCTGTGATTTTTAAATTGTTCATTTTTGGATTACACTTCATTTTTGTGGCTACTGCCTCATAGAGTAAATATACAGTATATGCTATAGTTACTGTATGGACATGGTATCAGAAAACAGTTTTATTTATAAGCAGTAGGCACATGTACCCATAGGGTACCTATTTTTTTCATGATATCTTCCTTCATATTCATCATAAGTGCTACCGGGCGAGGTTTGTTTTGCCTGACAACACTTGTTTGAAGCTGTTTTAATCTTTTAGAACCTTTTAATTATGGTATTGTGGCATTTTAAAATTCAAATGAGGTCCTTCCAAGTAGTGTTCAGGACTCAGACACTGTCTCAGTGTTTAAGTCTAGGCTGAAAACATATCTTTTTGGTCAAGTCTTTTGTTAATAGCATTTTATTAGGCAAAGGAGTAAATCTGGAGGGTCCTCAGGCATGGAACGTTTTGGTAAACTGGGATGTTTGGATGCTGTCGCCCTCCCACTCTCACATGTTTACTCGGGTTTGTTGACAGTGTAGTGGCTGGTTGCTTAATGTCCCAGGGCTCCCTCATGTCTGTGTTACCCTCTGGCGCTTCCTTTTATTTATGCTGTCATAGTCAGCTTTGCCGGAGTCCCTGCTTGCACTCAACACAAACTGTATGCTGTTCTTAACCATTAGGTGACACTGGGCATACCTAACAACCTGTGATTTCTCTCACATGTCGATCCTGAGACACCAGTGATGCTGACCTCTCCTGCTCTTCAGACCTGCCTGATCCATCCTGATGCCCTACGTCTGGCTGGAGTCTCATCACATTGCTTCTGTGGAGGACGGCCCCATATGGACGGTCGAAAGTTGCACTTAGAAGATGGCTCTGGACACTTACAGTTTTGCTATGATGGTTGAGGACTACAATTGCCATGATAACTTTAGGATTGCAGTTGTCATGAACAGTTTTGCACTCAAGTCTCCATCAATGAACAGTTGATAACTTCAATAAAACAGACTTCATGTTAAAACTATAATGAATTTCCTGGTTGCCCAGTTGTACTTTGTGACTCTATAGGACATAGTTATAGAAGTGAGTTATTTATAATCACGTTATCTGTTATCAGCCAAATGAGGATGGGTTCCCTTTTGAGTCTGGTTCCTCTCGAGGTTTCTTCCTTGTGTCATCTGAGGAAGTTTTTCCTTGCCACTGTCACCACAGGCTTGCTCATGAGGGATAAATACATTTTTAGGGATAAAATTATCTCATATATTTAAAGTTTTTAATTTTCTGTAAAGTTGCTTAGCAACCATGTCTGTTGTTAAAAGTGCTATACAAATAAACTTGATGACTTGAAATGAGGGTCTGTGTAGAAAAAGGGACTAATAATTTTGTAATAAATTGGAGAAACTCTAAATACACCATAAATAAAGGAAAATTTATCCAAAATCATACTGATAATTGACAATTCAATGTCTCAACATGACTCTGCCAACTTTAAACCCCACAAAATCTCTGTGTTAGCAGCTCTAACATACTTGTTGAATTCCCTGATTGCGAAGCTTTCCTTTCACGAGCTTCTCGATCTGAACTGCTGTGACATGCAGAACAGTTCAGCAAGAAACAACAAAGCTTTGGAAGCAATTTCACAGCAAAGGTCACACAGAACAGTGTGTGGGAGCTTTAACAGTACCGCAGAGACTGCATTTATGTCCAATCAAAACTGGACCATCTGCTCATCATAAAATGCAAAAGCTGGATTAATAGAACAATCTTCAAAATGAGAGAGCATGTGAAGAGGCACACATAGGAATGTCAAATACAAACAAACCCCTAAACTGAGGACCTTCTGGAAGACTAGTAATACTCCCAGGGTCATTTCAAACACAGGTTGCAATTAAATAATCACACAGACTTATATGCTTGGAGTTTAAACATTTGGGAATGCTAGGTATTTGGTTTGTTTTAACACAATTTGTTTTCAAACATAAACAATGTTCAGTAAAACATTAGTTTCAAAATTATTTGAATGAATATTTGGTGACGCGTAGGTTAAAGGGTACATAGGAATACTACCTGCTTTATATTCTTTTTTTACATATATGACTTAGCAGGGTGGGTGGCATGACGGTGTAGTGGTTAGCACTGTCGCCTCACAGCAAGAAGGTCCTGGGTTCAAGCCCAGTGGCTGACGAGGGCCTTTCTGTGTGGGGTTTGCATGTTCTCCCCGTGTCTGTGTGGGTTTCCTCTGGGTCATCCGGTTTCCCCCACAGTCCAAAAACATGCAGGTTAGGCTAATTGGAGGCTCTAAATTGACCGTAGGTGTAAATGTGAGTGTGAATGGTTGTTTGTCTCTATGTATCAGCCCTGCGATGACCTGGTGACTTGTCCAGGGTGTACCCCGCCTCTTGCCCATAGTTAGCTGGGATAGGCTCCAGCTTGCCCAAGACCCTGCACAGGATAAGCAATCCTTATTACAGATAATGGATGGATGGACTTAGTAGGGTTCAAATTTGACTTGAGCCAGCAATTTTATAGTTAATTTTGAGTTTCTACAAACATTTATGTGTTGACTCTGATTATGATTTGGATCACATTTGTTTAAATATCCAACAAGGCCATACCCTCCTGGCAGAAACAGCAAGGACTTGTGCTGAAATATTCTTGGTACTTGCTATCACAGGAGTAAAAGAGCATTAAATCATCAAATATTTACATTTTACAGTAGTTTCAGTTTAATTTTTTAACCAACCATTTAAATTGTGTCCGTGTTCAAAAAGTTTGATTTTATTCCCAGTGATGCTTGGGTAAATTCAGACCCTACATTTTGTAGAGTCTTTGTAAGTGAAAATATCTTGAATTTAGTCAAATTTATTGAGTATTTCCTATTATAAGGTCATGCAAAACCAAATGTCATCCATTATCGCTTATCCTGTGCCGGGTCGTGAACAAGCTGGAGCTTGTTCACGACCCAGGCTGACTATGGGCGAGAGGTGGGTGCACCCTGGACAAGTTGCCAGTTCATCACAGGAATGATACATAGAGACAAACATCCATTCACACTCACATCTACAGTCAATTTAGAGCCACCAGTTAGCCTAACCTGCATGTCTTTGGACTGTGGAGGAAACCGGAGCACTCAGAGGAAACCCATGCAGAAATGGGGAGAATATGCAAACTCCACACAGAAAGGCCCCTGTCAGCCTCTGGGCTCGAACCCAGAACCTTCTTGCTGTGAGGTGACAGTGCTAACCACTACACCACTGTGCTGACAAAACCAAATGTACAGTATGATTACTAAACACACACACATACCGGTATATCTTGAAATGACCTTTTTTCGGTTATCAGTTAATTTTGCTCATTTTAAGAAAGGAGCAAAATAATATTGCAATATAATAAAAGTACTTTATTGATTGAAATAAATAAAAGCATCTAAAACCACCCAAATTAGTGTTATATTTAATTTTATATTTGGTATTAAGAATTATATTAAGAATTTTTTTTAAATTGCCCCCCTTTTCAAGTTATTATCTAAGTGCTAAGATATAATATTTGCAGTCCTGCAACCGTTCCAACAGTTTGTGATTACAAAAGTTGATTTTAAAACTTGACAATCCCAAGAATCGACGCAATTCTGAAAGTATCTTTGCATTATTCTTTGCTTCTTTCCCTATTCTCCTCACTGTGTGGTATGACAGTGTGCTTAAAAGTTTAATTCCTGGCCTTTTTAACCGTTCTAACCTTTTACAACTTTTTAAACTGTGGTGTTTCTTATCTCTGTTATAAAGTATATTTAACATTCTTTATCTGACTTGTGCACGATAACAAGTGTCTGCCTCTTTTGGGTTAAAAGTTCTTTAGTTTGCTCATGGTGAGAGAAACAAAAGGAATTTTACATGTGTGTGACCTCATGTTTATACCCAATGGGAAAAGGAAATGCCTAATAACATCCTGATGTCTGATAAAATAAAGTCATGCTTGAAGAATTATTGTGAACACACACACACACACACACACACACACACACACACACACACACACACACACAAAAGGATTATAATAATCAATCCTATTGTTTGAGTGAAATATGTGTTATTGTGTATTGTGAGTCTTTATAGAATCGCTTTTGTTTTTCATTCATACAAATAATTCCGAGTGTAATTTTGACGGTATAGAACAAAAATCCAACTGATTCACTGACATGTTTGCTTGTGACTCAGACAGATTGCTTGTGACCTTACAGGCAAAGACAGAACCTGGGTCATATGTTGAACACAGATTGCTGCTGCTGATGCCCTGCTGTGTGTGTGTTTGGCCTCCATCTACATGACCTGATTTGTAGAGGATGCCGTGCCCCTCCAACACCCTTCCTTTACCTACCTTCTGTTTCCTCTTTCAGCACGGCCTTACAAAGTAGGATTTCTATTCAATGATTTATGCATCTTTTTCATTTGTGCATGAGGCAACCTGGATAGAATGTATTTCTGCTTGGCTGTGGTGAAGAAGATATGATAAAGAACATAAAAACAGATATTTGAAGTAAATGATGAATTGGAGAGTATGTGTTTCAGTCTCTCCATGACTGTGTGTGTCTGGCTGCTGCCTTTTTTGATGACTTTATCTTGTTCCTTTTCTTCACAATATTCACCTTGAAGTTCTCTCCAACACCATATGTCTCTTATAAACACTGATAGTAAAGGCCGTTGCTGATTGTACTCACATGGATGTACGTACATGATGTGGCTGTGAACCGAAAACCGGGGTCATGCATGGCAGAAAAACTGATGAACACTGCTTTCACTCAAAAGCATGAGCAGTTTTCAGTGGAACTTAGTGGTGTACTAACACCGAACAGGGCCTACTTTATGTAAGTGGGTCAGAAGTGATTGCGTGTCACAGTTGGCTTAATCCCATTTTGTGATACAGTATTATCACGTCTTAAACGACAGTTTATCACTCCGTTCCATTAGAACAGCAGGTGTCGGTTAAAGACCTTGTACCAAAACTATTTTCCGAAACAGTATATTGGTTTATATTTTTGCTAATCAGTGACGAATCTTGCCATTTCTCACATATTGATAAGCAGACCTGATTTTGAGTCAATAGTATAAGCCAGAGTCGAACTGGAGCATGTGAAAGAGGCCATGCATGGGCACAAAGCTTTGTCGCCTCCATCTGGTGAAGAAGGCAAATGAAACCAGCAGCAATGTAACATCGTGCCACTTTCAGACATAACGCGAACTTAAATTATTTACTAAATTCAGGTTACGGATTATGTTTTAGAGTTGAACATGCAGTAAAAAAAATAAAAAAAAAAACCCTGTCAAGCAATGTAATCAATGTCATTAAAACATTTTGGAGCACATTTTATAACGTTGTGGTACATTCAATATACTAGTCATTGTCTGTAAAATATATATTTTCTTCATTGAAGGGATTTGATACCTTGAGTCCCTGTAAAGTTGTTAAAACACTGCTTAAATAGTAACTTACTTGAATTATACCTTTTTTTTTTAACCTGGACAACTATTTTATTAAATCCATCCATTATCCAGAACCACTTATCTTGTACAGGGTCGCAGGCCAGCTGGAGCCTATTCCAGCTGACTATGGGCGAGACGTAGGATACACCCTGGACAAGTCACCACGTCATCACAAGGCTGACACATAGAGACACAACCATTCACACTCAATTTAGAGCCACCAATTAGCCTAACCTGCATGTCTTTGGACTGTGGGGGAAACCGGAAGCACCCAGAGGAAACCCACACAGACATGGGGAGAACATGCAAACTCCACACAGAAAGGCCCTCGCCGGCCACTGGGACGGAACCCAGAACCTTCTTGCTGTGAGGCGGCAGTGCTAGCCACTACACCACCGTGCCGCCTATTTTATTAAATGATATTAGTAAATACATCCAACATGTGCAGTTTGACAGAGCATATGATGGGATTCTAAAATGATCAGTGTATGACATCATGCAAGTTAATGTGCAATATGCAATTCCAAATACTCACAATTAATAGTTATTCCACAAAATCGAGTCATACATACATGAGCTGATAGCTGATGAGGCGCATAACACCAAGTAGGCTATAAGCCACGTATGACCAGATTGAGTGGAATAACTGTTTTATTCTATCCACATTCACTGGATTTTGAGAAACAGAGCATTTTTATTTTTGCGCAAATTTGATAAAGACTTTATACAACACGTCCGACAAAATTATTTCTGCTTAGGCGGACTTCTTAAAAATCTATCGATGGCTGCACGAATTGACTTTAGTGTTGTTGTTTTTTTGTAGAAAGTGCCGTCTTGCTGTCATGCCAAGGTATAGAATAGCTTTAGGCATTTATTTCATTCTTCCTTGGACATTTCAGTTCTGTAATTTTCAAACTCCTTTGACGTTTTGAACCAGTCTAAAAAAAAATTTCAACAAATTTTAATGCTTAAAGATGAAGAATGTAAACAAACCGGTGAAATAACAGTAGCAATTTGTGAAAAATGTTATAATAATAATTCTTGAAAAATAAAAAAATAAAAAAACGTACGTTCTTACCATCAAATACTTTCGTTCCATATTTTGTTGCTTTTTTTGGGGGGGGGGGGGGGGGTGTTTTCGAGTAGAGTTTTTATTTCATCCTTAGTTGGTTCAGCAACACGCTCCGCCATTTTGTTTTTCTCTACTCACTGTATATGAGCTGATAGCCCAGTAGTAGAGTAGCCAATCAGAGCATGTGATTGCTCATATCCAGTGAATGTGAACCAAATAATATGCAATATACAGTCGAGAGTTTGCCTGTCCCGTGTCCCCTGGTTTCTAAATAGAAGAAAAGAAAATGAAATGTTGGTTCACATAGATAAATATTAGAAATGGGAAGATCTAACAGTGCTTGTAGGATATGAAAAAGGTTGTAGGCAGTTATAAAGACAAATCATGGGCAAAAGAGTAATAACTACACTCACTGGCCACTTTAATAGGAACAACTGTACACCTGCAAATATTAATTCATGCAGTTATCCAGTCAGTGAGTCATGTGGCAGCAGAGTAATCAATAAAATGATGCTGTTCTGCAGGTGGAAGTACCTTGTTGATAAGAAAGGAGAATGGCCAGGCAAGTTTGAGCTGACACAAAGGCTATAGTAATAACCACTCTTTACAACTGTGGTGAGCATCTCAAGCAGCATAACATGCAGAAGCTTAGGGCTGATGGACTGTAACAGCAGCAGTTCCATGCCCGTCAGCCAGTAACAGGAATGTGAGGCTACAGTGGGGAAATCATCATCAGGTGTTTCCCATAATGACTGGGTCCCAAGCGTGCACACAACGTACTATGGAGGATCCCCAAATGTAAATGCACTTTAGGTCTCTGTGAAGGTTAGGCTGTGCAGAGCTGCTGTGTTGAGGCTCATGTTCACTTAACTGTATAAGAATGAGCACTACGCTGCAGTTGTGAAATATTTTATTTTTTAATTCTTACCTTTGTGGAACCCCTCCTAGAACTGCCACCTTATTGTGGTGGAGGGGTTTGTGTGCTTGAATGATCCTAGGAGCTATGTTGTCGGGGGCATTATGCCCCTGTCAGGGTTTCCCAAGGCAGACAGGTCCTAGGTGACAGGCCAGACCAAGAGCAGTTCACCAAAACCCCTATGGAGAAAAAATCAAGGACCGTGACGTCGCCCGGTATGACGCAGCCGGGGCCCCACCCTGGAGCCAGGCCCGGGGTTGAGGCTCGTATGCGAGTGCTTGGTGGCCGGGCCTTTGCCCATGGGGCCCGGCCGGGCTCAGCCCGAAGAGGTGACGTGGGCCCGACCTCCTGTGGGCTCACCACCCACAGAGGTAGCAGTAGGGGATTGGTGCAGTGTGGATTGGGTGGCAGTCGAAGGCAGGGGCCTCGACGACCTGATCCCCGGATACAGCGGCTGGCTGTTGGGACATGGAATGTCACTTCGCTGGGGGGGAAAGAGCCTGAGCTTGTGCGGGAGGTTGAGAGGTACCGGCTAGAGATAGTCAGGCTCACCTCCACGCACAGCTTGGGCTCTGGAACCCAGCTCCTCGAGAGGGGCTGGACTCTCCACTTCTCTGGAGTCGCCCATGGTGAGCGGCGGCGGGCTGGTGTGGGCTTGCTTATAGCTCCCCAGCTCAGCTGCCATGTGTTGGAGTTTACCCCAGTGAACGAGAGGGTCACCTCTCTGCACCTTCGGATTGGGGAGAGGGCTCTTGCTGTTGTTTGTGCCTACGGGCCAAATAGCAGTATAGAGTATCCGGCCTTCTTGGAGTCCCTGGGAGAGGTACTGAGGGGTGCTCAGACTGGGGACTCCATTGTGCTACTGGGGGACTTCAATGCTCATGTGGGTGACGACAGTGACACCTGGAGGGGCGTGGTTGAGAGGAACGGCCTCCCCGATCTGAACCCGAGTGGTGTTTTGTTATTGGACTTCTGTGCTAGTCACGGTTTGTCCATAACGAACACCATGTTCGAGCATAGGGGTGTCCATAAGTGCACGTGGCACCAGGACACCTTAGGTCGGAGGTCGATGATCGACTTTGTAGTCGTTTCATCTGATCTCCGGCCCTATGTCTTGGACACTTGGGTGAAGAGAGGGGCTGAGCTGTCAACTGATCACCACCTGGTGGTGAGTTGGATCTGCTGGCGGAGGAGGAAGCTGGACAGACCTGGCAGGCCCAAACATATGGTGAGGGTCTGCTGGGAAAGTCTGGCTGAGCACTCTGTTGGGGAGGTCTTTAACTCCCACCTCCGGGAGAGCTTCTCCCAGCTTCCGAGGGAGGCGGGGGACATTGAGTCTGAGTGGACCATGTTCTCTACCTCCATTGTGGACGCAGCTGTTCAGAGCTGTGGCCGCAAGGTCTCCGGTGCCTGTCGTGGCGGCAATCCCCGAACCCGGTGGTGGACACCGGAAGTAAGGGATGCCGTTAAGCTGAAGAAGGAGTCCTATCGGGCCATGTTGACCTCCGGGACTCCTGAGGCAGCTGACGGGTATCGGCAGGCCAGGCGTGCTGCAGCTCGGGCAGTTGCGGAGGCAAAAACTCGGAACTGGGAGGAGTTCGGGGAGGCCATGGAGAAGGACTATCGGTCGGCCTTGAAGAAATTCTGGCAAACTGTCCGGCACCTCAGGAGGGGGAAGCAGTACTCTGCCAACACTGTTTACAGTGCGGGTGGGGAGCTGTTGACCTCGACTGGGGACATTGTCGGGTGGTGGAAGGAATACTTTGAGGATCTCCTCAATCCCACTGTCATGTCTTCCACTGAGGAGACTGAGGCTGATGACTCAGAGGTGGACTTGTCCATTACCCAAGCTGAAGTCACTGAGGTGGTTTGCAGGCTCCTCGGTGGCAAGGCACCGGGGGTGGATGAGTATCTCAAGTCTCTGGATGTTGTGGGGCTGTCTTGGTTGACACACCTCTGCAACATCGCGTGGCGGTCGGGGACAGTGCCTCTGGAGTGGCAGACTGGGGTGGTGGTCCATCTTTTTAAGAAAGGGGACCGGAGAGTGTGCTCCAATTATAGGGGAATCACACTTCTCAGCCTCCCAGGGAAGGTTTACTCCAGGGTACTGGAGAGGAGAATTCGACCAATAGTCGAACCTCGGATCCAGGAGGAACAATGCGGTTTTCGTCCTGGTCGCGGAACACTGGACCAGCTCTATACCCTTCATAGGGTGCTCGAGGGTTCATGGGAGTTTGCCCAACCAGTCCACATGTGCTTTGTGGATCTGGAGAAAGCATTCGACCGTGTCCCCTGTGGTATTCTGTGGGGGGTGCTTCGGGAGTATGGGGTTCGGGGCTCTTTGCTAAGGGCTGTCCGGTCCCTGTACGAACGGAGCAGGAGTCTGGTTCGCATTGCCGGCAGTAAGTCAGACCTGTTCCCAGTGCATGTTGGACTCCGGCAGGGCTGCCCTTTGTCACCGGTTCTGTTCATAATTTTTATGGACAGAATTTCTAGGCGCAGCCAGGGGCTGGAAGGAATCCTGTTTGGGAACCACAGGATTTCATCTCTGCTTTTTGCGGATGATGTTGTCCTGTTGGCTTCTTCAAACCAGGACCTTCAGCATGCACTGGGGTGGTTTGCAGTCGAGTGTGAAGTGGCTGGGATGAGAATCAGCACCTCCAAGTCCGAGGCCATGGTTCTCGACCGGAAAAGGGTGGCTTGCCCTCTCCAGGTTGGTGGAGAAGTCCTGCCTCAAGTGGAGGAGTTTAAGTATCTCGGGATCTTGTTCACGAGTGAGGGAAGGATGGAGCGTGAGATCGACAGACGGATCGGTGCAGCCTCCGCAGTGATGCGGTCGCTTTACCGGCCCGTCGTGGTGAAGAAGCAGCTGAGCCAAAAGGCGAAACTCTCAATTTACCGGTCGATCTACGTTCCGACTCTCACCTATGGTCATGAGCTTTGGGTAATGACCGAAAGAACAAGATCGCGGATACAAGCGGCCGAAATGAGCTTCCTTCGCAGGGTGGCTGGGCGCTCCCTTAGAGATAGGGTGAGAAGCACAGTCACTCGGGAGGAGCTCGGAGTAGAGCCGCTGCTCCTCCACATCGAGAGGAATCAGCTGAGGTGGCTCGGGCATCTTTTTCGGATGCCTCCTGGATGCCTCCCTGGGGAGGTGTTCCAGGCATGTCCCCCCGGGAAGAGGCCCCGGGGAAGACCCAGGACACGCTGGAGGGACTATGTCTCTCGGCTGGCCTGGGAACGCCTCGGTGTTCTTCCCGAGGAGCTGGCCGAGGTGTCTGGGGAAAGGGAAGTTTGGGCTTCCATGCTTAGACTGCTGCCTCCGCAACCCGGTCCCGGATAAGCGGAAGAAGACGAGACGAGACCTTTGTGGAAATGAAGTGAGCAGACCATAGGGTTTCTGACCTCTCCTTTTGACACCGAGTCCCGCTGAATGTTTCCCCCCCCATTTTTCCCTTCCACGTTTAGAAATTTCTCTAGTTTCTTCCTCCTGATGATGAATTACTTTTGGTAAATTAAAAATCTGATGTCTTTGTTTTCAAAATGATTTGCACATCCAAAAACACAGCAAAACCTTCCCATACTGATCAATAAGAATGAACTCAGCTGAATGAAACACTACAAGCATGCCCCCTGTCATGGTGGCGTAGTTACCGTTGCTATGAGGTCACGTGAGAGTGCAAAGCCTCTACTGGTATATTTTTTTGGTAGGTGTGAAGAAACCCACACAGACACATGGGGTGGAGGAAGCAAGTAGGGGTTTGTCAAAACAAACATTCATGGAATGCCCTTTGTGTATGTGAATGTTTTTTAACATACGATAAAATCAACTCACATTTGATGAGGAAACTAGAGTAAATTTATTCAGCTAATCACACTGAATTATGAATTAAATATTTACACAGTTGGTATGATAGGAATCTGATGTTATTGTACTGTTTAATCCATCTCTCCCAATAATAGGCCATAATTTAACTTCACATCAGCAACCAGTACTCTACACAAGAAAGAAATGCCTAATCCCTTTACATATTTGGAATATTAAACAATCACACAACAAAACACCCACCCACCCACACACACACACACACGCGCGCGCCTCCAGACAAGTCCATATAGAGTTCTTTAGGAGAAATATTTCTAATTAATCAAACAGTTTTCCTTCAACTTTAAATATTTGTAAAAATACTGCAGATTGTTGTTGGTTCACTGTCCAGCATTGAAAAGTTTCTTCCTGCCTTCCATCCCAGACATGGCTTCCACATTCTTCCTCCAGTCTGTCACCTCCTCTTTCTGCTTGTGGGGAGCAGACAGAATGAACACTTGGAGTGAAATGGAAAGACAGAAACAGCAGGAGAGCAGTAAAAATAGAATGCACTGAATGTACAAATGTTCTGAGCATACAATTATCTCTAATGGCACTTGAACGTTGAACATTTGCAGGAATATGTGAAAAACAAGTGCTGACTATATGACTGTAAACTAACGAAAGGTTTGATACACAGCTTTCAAGGCAGTGCTCAAACTTCTATCAGTGTAGCAGAGCCTTGAGGACATCAGCATCACCTTTTCATCCTCCTTTTTCACGGTCTTCAAGTTCGCTTTAAAGTCAGCCTTCATGAGCTTGGTGTCTGTCAGGGCTCCCAACTTGTCATCTGCTGATTTCTTCACTCTCTTCAGTTTGGGTCTGCTCATTTTCCCTTTCAGCTCAAAGATCTTCTGCTGCAGTGACTGAATCTGACACAAAGAATGTTAACCTTAAGTGTCCAGTGTGTGATGAGTAATTTTGAGGTGTTATTAGGAACTGTGGTACTAATTTAATGTGTAATATTAATTTAATGATTAATATAAAATGTATATGTATGATATGAATGCTAATGTGCTTGTCCTGTTATTGTTTCTATGGTAACAGTTCATATGCAGGGTAAACATGGTTCTTAGAAAAGAGCTACAGTTGTTGATATGGTGAATTTTTCTGGAAGGAGACATTTATTTAACATTTATGGAAGGAGTCTGCAGTGTTAGTGCTTCTCTGCCATGGGAGAGTCTGAAGGTCAGAGGAGTTTACATTTTTTAACTTATGCCCAGGTCAGACGTCAGAAAGACGCATGCTGCGACCTGCGATCGGTCAGGTGGCAACTGATTGCAGTTGGACACAAGCGTTTTGCATCAAATCCTTCATTGTGGTCAGACATATTGCAAGACGCAGAGTTTTAAAGCTGAATCAACCAGTCGGAAGCAGACGCAGCTAGACGCAGTACACAGAAAACCTTTAAAAAATATAAGGTCATAAGACTGCTCGCAGGTTGTTGTAAACTATTTGCAGGTGCAGTCTGTGTCTACCTGCAATGCATCGCAGCCATCTCTAAAGACTCATCTTCCCCTGCGTTAGCCTATGTCTAGTTGCCACTACTTGCTTCAACCTGCGATTGGTTGCTCAAGCGTTGCCGACCGCCTGCCGCTACATGCGTCAACCTGCTTTTTCCACTGACTGGAAGCAAATCGCAGCTGAAATGCGAACAGATCATGATCCACTTGCGGCAACCTGCCTCTATTAAAGACCCTCTGCCATTATCTGCATCGTCGTGTGTCAAGGCAAGAACAGTCTTGCATCTACCTGCGATTTTGTTATCGCAGGTAGACGCAAGTAGTTGAAAACTAATTGCAGCCTGCTGTCTGACTTGGGCATTCAAGATGGACGGAGGGGTAAGGGGAAGATGAACTGGTGAGGGAATGACTATTTATAGCTGCTGTAACATAACTGATAACAGGAATTAACATATCTCATGGACATTAAACATAATTAGAAATGATTAAAGGTATGATGTGTTGTTTGTTAATGAATTAAAAATGGTAATTGTTGACAAACTGTTGTGGTATAAGAGGAATAAAACATTTCGGAATGTTCTGTTATTTGAAAATAATTAACTTTTTGGTGGCCTCACACCACCCTGTCTCTATTTACTTTCCTATAACTGCATGTCCCATCATGTTTTATTTAGGTACTCCCCAACTTAATTTGGGATAGATGAGATGGGTTTTGGGATAGAACATACGCAAAGTCTCAGATTAATATAGAATTAGATGGATAATTATTATTGAGATGACTGCGTAATAATGGGATTAGTCTATTAGTTGTGTTATTAGTCTATTAGTTGTGTTCACAAAAGTACCTACAAAGAATAACAACACTGCATACTGTATAACAGGATACTTCCAGTTGCTACAGCAAAGTGTACAGTAATTAACTGCAGAACTATAGAAATATATGAATAATTTTCTGAATACCTCCAAATCATTTCTGGCCACTTTTACCGAAAGATCATATCGAGCCTCATCCACAATGTCAATCTTTTGGTGCAAATCTTTACAAAGTTCCTGCAAAGAATAATTAAGAGATATTTATAATTGAGAACTCAGTCTAAAGTTCACTGTGTAATGCTGTAACCCCATAAACTCTCAGCGTATCATCCAGTTATTCATTCGAAAGCATATTTCTCTGTAACTACTATCAATAATACAGTAGATATGATTAAAGTGCCATTCCACCATTGGATGTATTTTTTTGGCATAAAATACAATATATTTTATGACAACATGACTAGACAGAGAAATCTTTTAGCTTCAAAATGATATATCAAACATAATTTTTTGACAACGACAAGTATATTAATTTTGCAACCAAAGTCACCTACCCTTTTAATTTCCGCACGGTAGTGAAACGTGATGTCATCGGCAGGTTCCCCTTCTTGTGTACCACGTCACGTGTGACGTGGCACAGATTATCAGCAATGGCGGATAGAACGCGATTTCCACTTGTCGATTGCTGTGCCGATATTCACCATCGACCGTCTCCTTTAGGCATCACTTGCTATTTTCCTTCGCTTCTTTTCCGAAGCTGACAATCACGTTCTATCCGCCATTGCTGATAATCTGTGCCACGTCACACGTGACGTGGTACACAAGAAGGGGAACCTGCCGATGACATCACGTTTCACTACCGCGCGGAAATTAAAAGGGTAGGTGACTTTGGTCGCAAAATTAATATACTTGTCGTTGTCAAAAAATTATGTTTGATATATCATTTTGAAGCTAAAAGATTTCTCTGTCTAGTCATGTTGTCATAAAATATATTGTATTTTATGCCAAAAAAATACATCCAATGGTGGAATGGCACTTTAAACTAACAGGATGGATGTGCAGTTATGACAGTGAGGAATGTTTGTCTGCTCATTTAAATAAAAAACATGGATGTTTAAGGGGTTAAGGATGTCAGGCTTCTACTTCCATCTTGTCGTAAATAATACAGCACATACAGATGCTATACACTCTTAAAATAAAAAAGTTGTTTGAGTGTTCTTCAGTGATTCTTCGAACTGTCAGTAGTTGGTTTTTTTTTCACTGTAAAGAGTTGACTGTAAAATAGACAGAAATTTACTGTAATAAACGTGTAAAAAAACCTTGTAAAATATATTTCCAGTAAAGCACTGTAATATGTTTACAGTTAATTCATGTACTTTTTTAAAATATAATATCACTGTATGTTTAGAGTAATATACTCAGATAATTTTAGTCAATTTACTGCTAATACTTTGTTTATACTGAACCTTAGTTTATACTGTAATTTAATTATAGTATCAACTAAAATAGAGAGTATAAAATAAAATATAATCCCCTACCTTTAGATTTGCTAATATGGCTGAGGCTTTTATCCAAAGTGACTTACATTTGAGGCAGGATCCTGAGCAGTTGAAACCAGTGGCGGCTCCTGAATTTTTTTTCAGGGGGGGCAATTTTCCCCCGTTATGTCTACACGGACCGTAAATGTCCACAGGACTGAAGTAAATTGACCTAGGTAGCAAGTCAATTGGCCGAACTTGTTTTTGCCTGGTAAATTCAGATATCAATATAGACAATATCTCTTCTCTCCACTAGGTGGCAACACTAAACAAGTTAAAGGTGGCAAACTAAGGTAGCCTAGTAAACTAGACCCACCCGCCTAGCGGCCAAAAATATTTTTGCCTACGAGTGGCAAATATTCACATTTAGTCTGGCTTGCCAGGCTAAAACTAAGGAAGATTCATTGTGAAGCCTTCAAAGCAAAACATTTGGCATCACAATCAATTAATATTACATTACTCATTTATTTTCTCATATTATTCCAGTATTCTATAATAAGTAGACACAAATTCTTAATTATAAACATATTCTAATTTCTTCAATTCTAAAGAATGCAATTAAAGTGGCAGGATATAAATCCAATACAAGTGTTTATTTAAGTTTTGAAAAAGATGAAGAAAAGCATAACCATCAAACAAACGTGCAGCTTAATTATGTGTTTTTTTAATATGGAATTGCACCATTTTAACAACAAATAATTCTAAATAAATTCTGCATTTTTTTCCCCAAGAATTCCTCCAGAAAGCCATGCCTTAAAAGGAAATGTAAAGTATTACAAGTTGTCAATGAACACAAAAGGCTTTAGTTATTTAGCTATATACACACAAGGTTACACAAGGTTTTGTAGTCAGTGCAACTTGGCTTAACAAGTTGGAAAAAAGGTAAGGTGCTGCTGGCTCCAATGAACACATATACTGTACAATATATAAAAACTGAAAATATGCTTAATTTACACCAAGTCAGAGAGAACTTGAGGCTACTGAAATATTCCAAGCATGGCAATGTTAAACTGCCATTGGTAAAACAACTGCCATTGGTAAAACACACACACACACACACACACACACACACACACACACACACACACACACAAACAACTTTTGCCTAGTAAATTCAAATATCAGATATCACTGTACCGTCTGCTGTGCTACTTCCAGGGTGGAAGAGAACGCAAGGGTAGCAAAAACGAGCATTGACTACATCACAGCCAGCTAGCCAAGTTTTCCGGTGGTACCAGTTCTTGTTAAAACCTCTTGAGTAGGTCTTCTCCCCCTTCGTAGACACTTGCTTGATGTTTAAATTCGGTCTAGGAGGTCCTAGCTGTTTGATTGCCGTTTTCTCCTCATTGGTACGACGACTAAAGGGAACTTCTTTCAGAGACGCTATCGTATTGTTGCACTCAACACTCGCCGCCATCTTCATAGAATGTTCACACATTTCCCGCGCAAGTTGCGTTTTCCAGCCCAAAATTATGTTCAAAACCCGCCAAAATGCACTAAAAACCAATCTGGCAACACTTGCGCGGCGCAACAGGCGTATGACGTAAGCACGCTGCTTGTGCGAGCACATAAAACCCAATAGAAGATGCATGGGGAGCATGATTTTTGAAAAAAATGTACGTACCATTAGTGTCAATGGGAGATTTTGGGGCAAATCTGAACCTGACAGAAATCGCCCCAAAAGGGCGTGGCTACACCAGGCGCGACCTTAGCCTGATTGGACAATGACATTACTGTTGGTAGTAGGAGTAGATAAAAAAAAAAAAAACTCCCTCCCTGTTTGGGAGTGCGTCGCCCAAATCACCCCTATTAACGAGCCGCCAGTGGTTGAAACATAAACATTTTGCTAAAGAACAGTGTAAAATATGTCAGTGTAATTTACAGTGAAATGTTACTCTTAAATAGCAACAGTTAAAAAAAACCTTGGAAATGGAAAAATGGGAAAAATGCTTACACAAACTAATTGTGTTATTTTTACAGTAACAATATATAAACCTATTTTTTTTTTTTTTTTGCAATTTGTTAATCCCCAAAGGGAAATTTGGCTTTGCTTTAATCCATCTGAAGCAGTGTACACACACACACACACACACACACACACACACACACACACACACACACACAAGTGAGTGGGCAGTGGGCAGCTGCGCTATAGCATCCGGGGAGCAGTTGGGGGTTAGGTGCTTTGCTCAAGGGCCTTTCAGCCATGGATGTAGAGGGAGAGGAAAGCACTGTCCACCCCCCCCCCCCCCCCCCAAACACACACACACACACACACACACACACACACACACACACACACACACACACACTCTTATCCTGCTGTTCAAGGGAATTGAACCAGGGAATTGCTGTACAAAAACTGTCTATATTCAAAAATAATGGTGAAATGGTGCATGTGTGTTGTGTTAGCTACAATCTAATCCTCAGTGACCCAGTATGGATTGTATTATATTTGTGACAGTGGTGCTTGAAAGTTTGTGAACCCTTTAGAATTTTCTATATTTCTGCATAAATATGACCTAAAACATCATCAGATTTTCACACAAGTTCTAAAAGTAGATAAAGAGAACCCAGTTAAACAAATGAGACAAAAATATTATACTTGGTCATTTATTTATTGAGGAAAATGATCCAATATTACATATCTGTGAGTGGCAAAAGTATGTGAACCTTTGCTTTCAGTATCTGGTGTGACCCCCTTGTGCAGCAATTACTGCAACTAAACATTTCCAGTAACTGTTGATCCGTCCTGTACACCGGCTTGGAGGAATTTTAGCCCATTCCTCCATACAGAACAGCTTCAACTCTGGGATGTTGGTGGGTTTCCTCACATGAACTGCTTGCTTCAGGTCCTTCCACAACATTTTGATTGGATTAAAGTCAGGCCTTTGACTTGCCCATTCCAAAACATGAACTTTATTCTTCTTTAACCGTTCTTTGGTAGAACGACTTGTGTGCTTAGGGTCGTTGTCTTGCTGCATGACCCACCTTCTCTTGAGATTCAGTTCATGGACAGATGTCCTGACATTCTCCTTTAGAAGTTGCTGGTATAATTCAGAATTCATTGTTCCATCGATGACAGCAAGCTGTCCTGGCCCAGATGCAGCAAAACAGGCCCAAACCATGATACTACCACCATGTTTCACAGATGGGATAAGGTTCTTATGCTGGAATGCAGTGTTTTCCTTTCTCCAAACATAACGCTTCTCATTTAAACCAAAAAGTTCTATTTTGGTCTCATCCATCCACAACACATTTTTCCAGTAGCCTTCTGGCTTGTCCATGTGATCTTTAGCAAACTGCAGACGAGCAGCAGTGTTCTTTTTGGAGAGCAATGGCTTTCTCCTTGCAACCCTGCCATGCACACCATTGTTGTTCAGTGTTCTCCTGATGGTGGACTCATGAACATTAACATTAGCCAATGTGAGAGAGGCCTTCAGTTGCTTAGAAGTTACCCTGGGATCCTTTGTGACCTTGCTAACTATTACACGCCTTGCTCTTGGAGTGATCTTTGTTGGTCGACCACTCCTGGGGAGGGTAACAATGGTCTTGAATTTCCTCCATGTGTACACAATCTGTCTGACTGTGGATTGGTGGAGTCCAAAGTCTTTAGAGATGGTTTTGTAACCTTTTCCAGCCTGATGAGCATCAACAATGCTTTTTCTGAGGTCCTCAGAAATCTCCTTTGTTAGTGCCATGATACACTTCCACAAACATTTGTTGTGAAGATCAGACTTTGATAGATCCCTGTTCTTTAAATAAAACAGGGTGCCCACTCACACCTGATTGTCATCCCATTGATTGAAAACACCTGACTCTAATTTCACCTTCAAATTAACTGCTAATCCTAGAGGTTCACATACTTTTGCCACTCACAGATGTGTAATATTGGATAATTTTCCTCAATAAATAAATGGCCAAGTATAATATTTTTGTCTCATTTGTTTAACTGGGTTTTCTTTATCTATTTTTAGGACTTGTGTGAAAATCTGATGAGGTTTTAGGTCATACTTATGCAGAAATATAGAAAATTCTAAAGGGTTCACAAACTTTCAAACACCATTGTATAATATCAATATTTATATTAAAATATATTATTTTTTCATATGCTATACAGTAGTTTTTTTTTAAACCTTCCATTCTTTTTTCTCTTTCATGACTGTTTCACTGCGGTATGTGAGTTACAGTTGGGCAAAAAAGTATTTAGTCAGCCACCAATTGTGCAAGTTCTCCCACTTAAAAAGATGAGAGAGGCCTGTAATTTTCATCATAGGTACACTTCAACTATGAGAGACAGAATGGGGGGAAAGAATCCAGGAAATCACATTGTAGGATTTTTAATGAATTAATTGGTAAATTCCTCGGTAAAATAAGTATTTGGTCACCTACAAACAAGCAAGATTTCTGGCTCTCACAGACCTGTAACTTCTTCTTTAAGAGGCTCCTTTGTCCTCCACTTGTTACCTGTATTAATGGCACCTGTTTGAACTCGTTATCAGTATAAAAGACACCTGTCCACAACCTCAAACAGTCACACTCCAAACTCCACTATGGCCAAGACCAAAGAGCTGTCAAAGGACACCAGAAACAAAATTGTAGACCTGCACCAGGCTGGGAAGACTGAATCTGCAATAGGTAAGCAGCTTGGTGTGAAGAAATCAACTGTGGGAGCAATTATTAGAAAATGGAAGACATACAAGACCACTGATAATCTCCCTCGATCTGGGGCTCCACGCAAGATCTCACCCCGTGAGGTCAAAATGATCACAAGAACAGTGAGCAAAAATCCCAGAACCACACGGGGAGACCTAGTGAATGACCTGCAGAGAGCTGGGACCAAAGTAACAAAGGCTACCATCAGTAACACACTATGCCACCAGGGACTCAAATCCTGCAGTGCCAGACATGTCCCCCTGCTTAAGCCAGTACATGTCCAGGCCCGTCTGAAGTTTGCTAGAGAGCATTTGGATGATCCAGAAGAGGATTGGGAGAATGTCATATGGTCAGATGAAACCAAAATAGAACTTTTTGGTAAAAACTCAACTTGTCATGTTTGGAGGAGAAAGAATGCTGAGTTGCATCCAAAGAACACCATACCTACTGTGAAGCATGGGGGTGGAAACATCATGCTTTGGGGCTGTTTTCTGCAAAGGGACCAGGACGACTGATCCGTATAAAGGAAAGAATGAATGGGGCCATGTATTGTGAGATTTTGAGTGAAAACCTCCTTCCATCAGCAAGGGCATTGAAGATGAAACGTGGCTGGGTCTTTCAGCATGACAATGATCCCAAACACACCACCCGGGCAATGAAGGAGAGGCTTCGTAAGAAGCATTTCAAGGTCCTGGAGTGGCCTAGCCAGTCTCCAGATCTCAACCCCATAGAAAATCTTTGGAGGGAGTTGAAAGTCTGTGTTGCCCAGTGACAGCCCCAAAACATCACTGCTTTAGAGGAGATCTGCATGGAGGAATGGGCCAAAATACCAGCAACAGTGTGTGAAAACATTGTGAAGACTTACAGAAAACATTTGACCTCTGTCATTGCCAACAAAGGGTATATAACAAAGTATTGAGATGAACTTTTGTTATTGACCAAATACTTATTTTCCACCATAATTTGCAAATAAATTCTTTAAAAATCAGACAATGTGATTTTCTGGATTTTTTTTCCTCATTTTGTCTCTCATAGTAGAGGTATACCTATTATGAAAATTACAGGCCTCTCTCATCTTTTTAAGTGGGAGAACTTGCACAATTGGTGACTGACTAAATACTTTTTTGCCACACTGTACATTTGGAAAATAGTGAAGAATAGGTAAAAGCAGCTTGTGTTTTGATTACATTTATCACCACTGTAGTAATTTGTTGGTTCTTAATTGCTGTTTATTTATAGAAAATACTTCTATAGGTTTTATGAATGTCACTATTTCAGGGAAAATAGCTGTAGTTATCGAAAAAAAATGTTGATGTATAACATATGGAAATAATTTTTTTATAGAATACATCTCTAGCAGGGGCGGCACGGTGGTGTAATGGTTAGCACTATATATGTACATTCACATATACAGTATGTGAATGGCTGAATTGTCGTGAGAGGCTGATTTTTGATTATATAGCCTGGGGCAGCACGGTGGTGTAGTGGTTCGCGCTGTTACCTCACAGCAAGAAGGTCCGGGTTTGAGCCCTATGGCCAACGAGGGCATTTCTGTGTGGAGTTTGCATGTTCTCCCCGTGTCCGTGTGGGTTTCCTCCAGGTGCTCCGGTTTCCCCCACAGTCCAAAGACATGCAGGTTAGGTTAACTGGTGACTCTAAATTGACCGTAGGTGTGAATGTGAGTGTGAATGGTTGTCTGTGTCTATGTGTCAGCCCTGTGATGACCTGGCGACTTGTCCAGGGTGTACCCCGACTTTTGTCCATAGTCAGCTGGGAAAGGCTCCAGCTTGCCTGCGACCCTGTAGAACAGGATAAAGCGGCTAGAGATAATGAGGTGAGATTAGACATCTCTGGCAACCGCAGCTGCGTTTTTTTTTTCTTTTTAACTTAATTTAGTGCTTTTTGTTTGTCAGTGAGTCATGGGAGCTTGGTCATGCTGGGATATGAACACACAATTTTCTTAATTCTAGCTCAGAGCCTTAATCAGTGAGCTACTACTTCTGCCCAACCTTCTCTGCACAAATTTTCAAATGTTAACACAAACATTCTAACTCCTGTGTAAAATGTGAAATATCCCACATTTAGTTTTGTTATTTTATTGTAAACCAGTACACTCCTTTAACTGCCCAGTCACTTACAGTACAATCTTGTTAAAAAGCTGTAAAATACAGTAAATTTATAGCAGGTTTTTATAGTGGCAGAGTGGAACCTGGGGCTAAATTTGACTCAACATGGGAAACCTTACCCGGCCCGGATACAGAAAGGATTGACAGATAGATAGCTCTTTCTCAATTCAGTGGATGGTGGTACATGGCCATTCGTAGTTGGTGGAGTGAATGTCTGGTTAATTCTGATAATAAACAAGACTCCAACATGCTAAATAGTTACACAACCCCTCACAGTCAGCATCCAATTTCTTATGTGGCATTCAGTCACATGTGATGGAGCAATAACAGGCCTGTGATACCCAGAGATATCCTGGGCTGCACACATAACTTTTAATATCTCTCCATCGTTAAAGTTCAAGATTCATTCTTTTTTCCCCAGAAGTTGTACAGACAAATGTTTGTTTGTGTTATTGTGCACATGACAACAAAATTACTACCATTATTTAAGACACTATTGCTGACTATTACACTAGGTATTGCTGTTAATTGTACAGCTGGCACTAGATCTTTCAGCACTTCGTGTACCTGACTTTTGTACTCATTGTACGTCGGTATGGATAAGAGCGTCTCCTAAATGCCATGTAATGTAAAACATTTTCATGAATGTGACAAGAAGTGTAGGATAAATGTGAAAAGCACTATGTATTATAATGTATCTATTAGCATTGAAATTATTTGGCACATTTAAACTAAGGCATAGTGAACTGTTTTGACCGTACTACATACCTGCAGCTCCTGTACCGAGAGTCCGGAGAGCTTTAGAGGAGGCACTCTCTCATTCAGAGCACTGTCTCGCTCTATCTTCTTCTGCTCTTTTTCCTTTACAAGGAGACTCTCTGCCTTCTTCAGAAGTTTTGTCTGAGAAAGACACAAGTACTTATAAGCTAGTGCTTCACAATACAGTGAAACAACTATATCTTTGCAGACAGAATGAGAAATAAGCTTCTGATCTGGTAATGACATAATAAGCCAGACTAGTCTCTGTCTGAGGCATCCTATTTTTTCATGCAAACTTTGTTATAGATTTCTATTTTATGACTTCTACATTATCGAGTCGGCACAAAAACATTTTAGAGTCCAAACGTTCATTTTCCAGCACAAAATTAAATGTTACAGAATTTTTTTTTTAAATCTGAGCAGCATACTATATAAGAAAGCACTTTTCAGATTAAAAAAGAAAACATAATGAAGGCTGCTGGGTTTTGCTGCAAACTTACAAAGCAAGTGTGACAGTCAAAGTGTCCAGAAGAACTGTGGGTGGTTCTGTATGTAAAACCTACAGCTCATTTCTTTATAAAACTGCACTCATTGTACAAGAGACTGCTTTTTTTTTAAAGCAAAGGGTTGTCTCACACCAAATACTGACTTCCATCCATTCATTATCTGTAGACGCTTATCCTGTTCTACAGGGTCGCCGGCAAGCTGGAGCCTATCCCAGCTGACTATGGGCAATAGACAGGGTACTTCCTGGACAAGTCGCCAGGTTATCACAGGGCTGACACAGAGCCAAACAACCATTCATATCTACGGTCAATTTAGAGCAACCAATAAGCCTAACCTGCATGTCTTTGGACTGGAGGGGAAACTGAAGCACCCGGAGGAAACCCATACAGACACAGGGAGAACATGTAAACTCCACACAGAAAGACCCTCGCCAGTCACTGGGCTCGAACCCAGAACCTTCTTGTTGTGAGGCGACAGTGCTAACCACTACACCACCGTGCCACCCCTATATAGCCATAACCACTTATCCTGTCCTACAGGGTTGCAGGCAAGCTGGAGCCTATCCCAGCTGACTATGGGCGAGAGGCAGGGTACACCCTGGACAAGTCACCAGGTCATCGCAGGGCTAACGCATAGACACAGACAACCATTCACACTCACATTCACACCTACGGTCAATTTAGAACCACCAATTAGCCTAACCTGCATGCCTTTGGGGGAAACCGGAGCACCCGGAGGAAACCCACGCAGATACGGGGAGAACATGCAAAATCCACACAGAAAGGCCCTCGCCGGCCATTGGGCTCAAACCCAGGACCTTCTTGCTGTGAGGCAACAGTGCTAACCACTACACCACCGTGCCGCCCATCTATCTATCTATCTATCTATCTATCTATCTATCTATCTATCTATCTATCTATCTATCTATCTATCTATCTATCTATCTATCTATCTATCTATAAGCCCATCATTAATCCATTAATCCAAGTATTAATGGAATTAGAGGATAATGGATACATGTAATGATTAAGATTAAGCTGCTCAAAATACTCACCTTCAGCAGCAACCTACGTGTTGCCGGGTATTTGGATTTCGATCTGGACTTCCTCTGTTAGACAAAAAAGACAAGTCATTCCTGTTTCATTCTGCAGCCACATTAGGAAGTAAATGGGGCCTAATCCACAGATGCCATGGAGCATGCATTAACTGCCGGAGCTGATTACTGATGGAATTTCCAACATGTGAGCTCAGTCGTCCAAAACATCCCTAAGTGGAAGAGTGCAAACCTGTAGCGGAGCTTACGATACACCATGCTCCTCTACATCTGCACACATCTGCATGAAGACATGGCTGTTTACTGTTGGATTAGGCCTGAGATGCAATGGGTTTGTGTGATATTTGATTTAAAGTAATTTACTGTCAAATATAAGAGCTAGGTGAAGTAAATGTAAATGTCACAGAATTTCCAGTCAATAGAATGTACATGCTCATAAATCTGTACCATTAAAAATAATACTGGATCTCCACGCTTTAGCACCAAGTGTTTGGTACACTCTTTGAAAAGGCGGTGCCTTAAATACTGTATACAGTGTTAATCACCTCCAAATCAGACTATTACTGGTAAATCATTATCCTGATTTCTGTTGCGCTCTATACTATTTGCCATTCTTAATGCTGCATGTTTTTGGTGTCATATATCTTTACAAATTTTTTTGGGACATAAAATCCCAATAATACAAACAAACAAACAAACAAACAAACAAACAAACAAACAAACAAACAAACAAACAAACAAACCTATTTCCAGTAAAGCACTGTAATATATTTAGAATAATATACTCAGGTGAAAAAAACCCATTACGCAGGATTCTAATGAATGCCTTTTTTTTTTAACTAAGTTTAATTGAAAATTAACTACAATTACAATTGAAGATTTAGCTACAAAATATGTCAGTCCTAAACTGAAAATTTTGTACATATCAAAAACATTGCTCTATTTTGTTAAAAAAATATATATTTTCTATACTTTTGGTCATCAACATTAAATATATTAGATCCATTAACAACTGCTGATAAACACATTGGAATTTTTAAACATTTATTTTAGATATAGTAATTTAACCTTTTTTTTAATCAAAGTAATCCCACACAGACAACTTTAACTTCTTTTTTTTTAAATACAAGTGATATTTTGTAAAAACAAAATCAAAGTTCATATGTAAAGATTTTCTATATGTAATGTAAGGAATTTATTCATAAAAGGGTTTAAGTTTTTTGGATCGTCTTTTCTTTGGGAATGAGTTCTACTAATACCCCCAACTAATAGAAAAAAACTGTTATAGCGTTCCTAGATAGACCCTTAAAGAGTTCCCCCAGAGGCACAAGCCAAAGAGCTTCTATGGGTTCTCGAGTTAACTTTTTTCTCAGAGTGTTTAATAAATGTTTTAGACAGTGTCAGATTTCTTACCGGTCTGTCGAAGGATGATGTCATACATGAGAAATAGAAGTGAACACAAGCATATGTACATTAGTGAATCATTCATAATTACCTACTGAAAATCAGACATGTTAAGTGAATGTCATATTAACAGAGTGTTTATGTCAGTAGAGATGACCCTTACCCCTCAGACATGGTCACAATGCTCTACGTGTCCTGAAAGCAAGCCAAAATATTTCTGGTCATAGTTCTGCATCGAGTACAGTGGCACATTCCTGTGCTATTCAAATGACAGCCGTCTACCATGGATTAACTCAGGCATCATGGAAAGAGAGCTCACAGTACCTGGCAGTGTCTTCCATGAAAGTCTCCAAATTACATAGTACACTCTTAGAAAATAAAGTACTGTATATTACGGTACCTTTAGGGGTACAACGGCTTGTCACTGGGGCAGTACCCTCTAAGGTATTTATTTGTACCCTTTATATACCGCTTAGGAACATATATGTACCTTTTTGGCCCTAAAAAGGTACACATAGTTACCTTGAGGTCCAATAATAAGCCCTAAGGGGTACATTAGTGTCAGTTGTACCATGGGGTACAGAAATGGACTCCTACTGTACTTTTATTTCTAACAGTGTATTCGACATTAATGTAGTTTTATATAGGCAATGATAGTAGGATAAGAAACAGCATGCATCACTTTCAGAATAAATAATATTGTGGCTCAATTATAAATCTTGTCCTCACCGCATGTGCTGAACTGTAATTCAAACACAATGTTCCAGTGCAGTGAGCATTACGGCAGAGCTCTGATATTCTGTGACCTACAAGCCAGGAAGGTGTGCCCTCGTCTCCTCCATTGCTGCTAAGGGCAAAGCTTCTACAATGCTCTGGCTAATGGGGTCTTAGGGTGAATTTGGACAATGAAATACAGAAGGACACTGAAAAGAAGAATAAAGTAAGTTACTTTAAGTGCCCTCCAAAAAGTCATCTCGTGTGAAAAAGTAATCTAGTGCGAAATATGGATATGACCTAATGTTTGATTTTGGCCTACTACTGACATGTTAAGTGTGATATAAAAGAAACAGCGTCCGCCATGTGACTGTGTCTACTGTTGGAATGCCAGTGGTGAAAGCCTACTTGAGCTTCTTTTAAAAAACACACTCTCAGGGCCAACTATGAGTCACTCTCCTAAAACAAGTTTAAAACCAGTCTACCTTTTTTGGGGGTGGGGGGTGGGGGTACCTTTTTGTGGTCACTTGCTGTGATGGATCTATTGACGGAGCAAGTGACCTTCACAGCCATTCTTGTGATGTGTAATGGTGATGTGTTTTCTCATACACCCTCCCACACAGGAAGTGATTTTTCCATCCCTGACATCTGCAGCTCGATTTTGGGAAAATGACTTGCATCAATGCAAATAGATCAGCATTAGATAGGATGAGATATGCTGGCGCGTGCACACGCGCGCACGCACACACACACACACACACACACACACACACACACACACACACACACACACACACACACTTGCACCTGTCTCTCATGCCTATACACATATTCATCTTTGTTTGCTGCACGTTCTTTACTCCCCTCCCTCTCTGCTCCCATCTTTCATGCCAGGAAATATGTACTGAGTGAAGGCCAAGTGCTGCCCTGCTTTATGACAGAGTTCAGCAACGCCAATAAAGCACCAGTGACTTTGATTGCAAGACATCCTTCTTAATAAGCATGATGCGGAATGTATGGAATATTAAAACCACAACAACAGCAGCTGGGAGAGACAGCCCAGTAAACTGATAGCATCTGAAACATTACATGTTTATGACTAAGAATCTCAAGCTTTTATCGCCAGAAAATGTCCTGTCATTTCCTCCTAACATACCATTTTGATTCTTCCCATGACCTCCTGCTCTTAATCTTGTGAAGGAATGAATAAAATAATGAACTAGAGGAGATAAAGGAGTCGTTTTATGAGCTAGGAGAGATAAAGGAGTCATTTGAGATGGAAAATGTTTTCCGCACTTCAAGACACACTTCACACTCAAACTTAATCTCCACTTATGTCTGAACTGGGCTGTTAGCTAAGATAAAAAGTCACTGATATAATGTTCTTACCTGTAACGAGAAGTCAGTAAGAATGAGCAGTCAGGCAGAGAACAGGTCAGCGTGGTGGATTTTTGATGACTGATGCCTCTCCTCCTACATGTGAATGGCTCACTAAAATAGATCCCTAGCTACGCCTCTTGCTGGGCCACACCACCTTTGTGCCCTTCAACATCCTAAACCTGCTGTACACAAACAATGGTCAAGGACACAGTCACAGTGCAGAACAGAATACACATATACAAAAGACATTTAAAGACACGTTTATATTCATGTCTAATTAAGGTGAAGGTCTCATGGCCACTCCAAATACAACAAAGATTCAAAAGTGCTTGTGGTCAGGTGCCGCAGATATATAATTGTTTAACTGACCATTTTATGGCGCTGCCTGACACCATAATTCAGCTCAGAAGCCTGCTTTTAAAGAGCTTTGAAATCAACCAAGCAAGGCTTTAACTACAGTTGAATATCACCTGCATTGCTACAAAGAGCCTGAAAATGGCTAAATTTCACAGTACAAATGGGCAAGCAAAAGTAATCGAAATGCCACATCGCATTTTGAGTTTGCCTTAGAAATATAGAGATTGTTCCTCCTTAAAACAATATACATACCGTATATATGCAGACTAGTCCCTCTTGTCGAGCATACATTCTTGGTAGAGAGACTAATCGACTTGCTAAGTGCGTGTCAGCAGACTCTGAAGGGAGGCACGTGGGCTACAGTTTTCCATGGATGTGGCAGCTGTCAGCTGCTATGGTGAAGTAGAGTAATTGAAGCTGCCCCAGGATGAATTCTTGTAGTGTGCAGCAGGCATTCAGGTGAAGGTGAAAACCTCTGTATGTGCCATTATATAACATGTCTGCTACTGGAGGTCAAACTCTATTAATGGACAACAAAGCTATCCATTATATTCTACATTTTTTTAAAGTTAATATAAACGACAACAACAAAAATCTCTGCATCTTCAGGGAGTTCATACTTCTGGGACTAGACCAGTGATTCTCTTGTCTCTTGATCACATTCAGTACCTTGGATTTCCTGAACTCTTAAGAAAACTCACTACAGTGAATATCGTAAACCATATTCAACACTCATTCTCCATTGGGTAGAGTGATGTAATACATGTAGGATAAGTGATATGCTAACAGTATTGCATGCTATCAAACCAAATGAATGGAACCTGTTAGAAGGGACTAGTACACATTTTTATTCCATGGAAAAAGTGTCCTGTATGTATAATAATAATCATCACTGATCTTAGAGTGGGTGGCATGGTGGTGTAGTGGTTAGCGCTGTCGCCTCACAGCAAGAAGGTCCGGGTTCGAGCCCAGCGGCCGACGAGGGCCTTTCTGTGTGGAGTTTGCATGTTCTCCCCGTGTCCGCGTGGGTTTCCTCCGGGTGCTCCGGTTCCCCCCACAGTCCAAAGACATGCAGGTTAGGTTAACTGGTGACTCTAAATTGACCGTAGGTGTGAATGTGAATAGTTGTCTGTGTCTATGTGTCAGCCCTGTGATGACCTGGCGACTTGTCCAGGGTGTACCCTGCCTTTCGCCCGTAGTCAGCTGGGATAGGCTCCAGCTTGCCTGCGACCCTGTAGAACAGGATAAAGCGGCTAGAGATAATGAGATGAGATAATCTTAGAGTGGGTGGCATGGTGGTGTAATGGTCAGCACTGTCGCCTCACAGCAAGAAGGTCCTGGGTTCTCCGGTTTCCCGTACAGTCCAAAGACATGCAAGTTAGGTCAATTGGTGGCTACACCAATCACTACAGTTTGATATTTAAATAATATTGGCTGGCATTGGGGTGGCACGGTGGTGTAGTGGTTAGCACTGTCACCTCACAGCAAGAAGGTCCTGGGTTCGAGCCCAGCGGCCGATGAGGGCCTTTCTGTGTGGAGTTTGCACGTTCACCCTGTGTCTGCATGGGTTTCCTCCCGGTGCTCTGGTTTCCCCCACAGTCCAAAGACATACAGATTAGGCTAATTGGTGGCTCTAAATTGACCGTAGGTGTGAATGGTTATTTGTCTCTATGTGTCAGCCCTGTGATGATCTGGCGACTTGTCCAGGGTGTACCCCGCCTCTCGCCCGTAGTCAGCTGGGATAGGCTCCAACTTGCCTGCGACCCTGCACAGGATAAGCAGCTACAGATAATGGATGGCTGGCATTGAGTGGTATATCAGATATATTCCATTCAGCTAGTATGATATTGAATGAGTCAAAGATGAGTAGCTGAATGGAATATATCTGATATACCACAAAAAAAAGCCAGCCAATATTATTATACATACACTTTCCTTTCAGGTGTTCAATACATCTTTCTCTTTCAAAATTCTCTCAAAATCTTCTGTATTTAATGAAGTGAACCTGGTAGCCATATTTGTTTACAAATCATCACAGTCACTTGCTATTGCGGAAGTTTTACGTTTCCGACGTGTGACGTCATGTTGTCTTGACAACCATGCAATATCGTAAACCATATTCAACACTCATTCTCCATTGGGTAGAGTGATGTAATACATGTAGGATAAGCGATATGCTAACAGTATTGCATGCTATCAAACCAAATGAATGGAACCCGCTAGAAGGGACTAGAACACGTTTTTATTCCATGGAAAAAGTGTCCTGTATGTATAATAATAATCATCACTGATCTTAGAGTGGGCAGCACGGTGGTGTAGTGGTTAGCGCTGTCGCCTCACAGCAAGAAGGTCCGGGTTCGAGCCCAGTGGCTGACGGGGGTCTTTCTGTGTGGAGTTTGCATGTTCTCCCCGTGTCTGTGTGGGTTTCCTCCAGGTGCTCCGGTTTCCCCTACAGTCCAAAGACATGCAAGTTAGGTCAGTTGATGGCTCTAAATTGACTGTAGGTGTGAGTGTGAATTGTTTGTCTCTATGTGCCAGCAATGACCTGGCGACTTGTCCAGGGTGTATCCTGCCTCTCGCCCATAGTCAGCTGGGATAGGCTCCAGCTTGTTCGCGACCCTACACAGGATAAGCGGTTACAGTTAATGGATAGATGGATGATCTTGCACTTTATGCTGGTCAGGTTCATGGTGGATGTTTGAGATGTAACCGAATGCTACCAAATTATTCCCCTTGAACAAAATGAGACTCTGACTCAGAGTCAGGTTTTTATGCTAAATATGCTTACACATACAAGGAATTTGTCTTTGGTTACACAGTAGTTCACAGCATACAGTACATAAGTGACAATAAACATTACAAACTAGTACAACAGCACACATTCGTATCTGAGTTCAACTGCGTGAACACACACGCACACACACACTTCAGATTTAAATGGCGTTTTGCTATCCCAAAAACACTGGGTGCAAGGTAGGGACACACTCTGGATGGGAGGCCTGCCCACTGCAGAGCATCATACACACACACATTCACAGCTACACTGTCAGAAATAGGGGGACAGTAGGAGTCCATTTCTGTCCCCCAAGGTACAATCTACACTAATGTACCCCTTTGGGCTCGTTATTGGGCTTCAAGGTAACTATTGCCGCTTTTCCACTACCAACGCGGCTGAGTTGGGCTGAGCCGTGCCGTGCTGAGTTGGGCTGAGTCGAGCTGAGTGGGGCTGTTGGAGTTGCATTTCGACTACAACCGCGCTGAACTGTGCTGGCTGGAAGTGGGTGGACACATTGGGTGGAGTTAGCGAAAGTGGGTGGACATCACGTGATGTTGTTAGGCGGCGCAAACAGTGACATCAGTGACCTTTTAAGCGGTAGTCTCACGACCCGAACAGTAAACAATAAACATGGAGTCGTTAGTGTTGCTGGTCTTGGTGCTGTGGCTTGTTGTCACCGACAACGCCAACAGATACTGGCAAGAGCGTATAGATGAGGCGAGGCGCATAAGGCTTCAGAAATTCTCGTAATTCATAATTCTTCTTCTTCCAGGTTTACGGTGTTTACAGATCCCAGCGTGCTCGCGGGGCATGTGTGGGCATGTGAGGACACTCCTCCTCACCAATCAGTGCACAGGGGAGTGTCTCCTCACGCCCCTAGCCCCACTCGGCTCGGTTTGGCTCGCTTCAGCCCTACTCCAAAACCGTGCGAGTTTTGGGGGCTGAGCAGGGCTGAAGCGAGCTGAGTCGTGCCGCTCTGAGGTAGTCGAAACGCGAGCCGTGTCGGGCTGAAGTGAGCTGAAGCGAGCTGAAGCGAGCTGAAAAAGGGTACTGGAAAAGGGCCATAAGTATACCTTTTTAGGGTCAAAAAGGTTCATATGTTCCTAAGCAGTATATAAAGGTACAAATAAGTATCTTAGAGGGTACTGCTCCAGTGACAGGCCGTTATACCCCTAAAGGTACAATAATGTACTTTATTTTCTGACAGTGTAGGGGCAAGTTAACCAGTAACCATTCCACCAATCAGCATGTTTTTAGACAGTGGATGGAATCTGGAGAACCTGAAGAAAACCCAGTCAAAAAGATAATTGACACAGCAGCTTATCACTAAACTTATCAACCTATCTGCTGGTTCAGATGAGAATGTGCTCACAAGTTGCTCTGTATTCAGTGAGGCCTCTCATGGAAGTGATGGCCATCTGGTGACTCACTGACCAACTGTTTGTGTTCTTTGGGGAGCACTGTAAGTGGCCATGGTAGTCTAAAGACAGGTTTGTCCACTGGGTAAAGGAGTGATTGAGCAAGCATACTCGAACACAGATGAAGAGTTTCCTTTGTCCATGAAATGACATTCAATGATCTCTGGCTATGGGCGGCACGGTGGTGTAGTGATTAGCACCATTGCCTCACAGCAAGAAGGTCCTGGGTTCAAGCCCAGTGGCTGGCAAGGGTCTTTCTGTGTGGAGTTTGCATGTTCTCCCCGTGTCTGCGTGGGTTTCCTCTGGGTGTTCCAGTTTCCCCCACAGTCCAAAGACATGCAGGTTAGGCTAATTGGTGGCTCTAAATTGACCGTAGGTGTGAATGTGAGTGTGAATGGTTGTTTGTTTCTGTGTCAGCCCTGCGATAACCTGGCGACTTGTCCAGGGTGTACCCTGGGATAGGCTCCAGCTTGCCTACAACCCTGTAGAACAGGATAAGCAGCTACAGATAATGGATGGATGGATCTATAGCACGAAGAGGAGTGTCATTTGTGGATATATGTGAAGCAGCAACATGCTAGAGTTGTAAGGAAAGTGATTCTCATCCACAAAAGTAAGTACTGTAGTATTAATACTTCATCTTTATTCCTGCACTTTATTCCTCATAATATAGTCCATACTTTTCTGCCGTCTTTCTTTTTATATCCTTTATACTATATTTTTATATTTTCTTTTCTTGTTTAATGCTAATAAATTCTGTTTTATGGAAATTCTGTTTTGTATGTTACCACATTTGAAAAAAGCTTTGCACTGCACGTCATACTGTGTATAGTTGTGGCTGACCATTAGAATTTGAAGTTGAATTCTTTATGAGTCCTATCTGTGTTAGTGTACATCCAGGCGTGCCATAAGGACGTGTTACAAACCCTTGTTATGGATTCGGCTCACAGACCCAGAAACACAGAACAAAAGGCTGTAAAAGATGTGTTGACTGTGCTATTACTACTGCTATTAGCAATTTGCTATTAGTATTCAGCAAAGAAAAAGGCAAAGGGGAAAACTCAATTAGTTCCAAAGGAAATTGCCTGCTACTCCTCCATGATTACATACCGTACGCAACCTTGTGTTTGAAAAATGCTAGTGCACTCTTTGAATTTGAAACCTACTGAACATGTGTGGTGTGAATTGAAAAGGACAGTCCATAATAATAATAATAATAATAATAATAATAATAATAGTTCAATTTATATAGTGCCTTACTCACACCCAAGGTCACTTTACAATTACAGAGAGAGAAAAAAAAGTCCACCAAAAGAGGGTCAGGATGTAATTTCAGTGGTGTAGCTGCCCACAGTCCTACCAAAAGGCACACGAAGGTATGTCCCAAACTGCCTGCACAGCCACCATGACACCACTGGACAACATCGTTCAGAACATTGCACTAAGCACAGAAGCACTGCCGCACAAAGCACTGGACAACACCGATGTTAAAAAGAGCAATGAGTTCATCGCAGTCCATAGCAAGGAGCACAGGCATTACCCATAGCAGACCAAGGCCTGAAAGAAACCGATGTCCAAAACTGGGTCCGGAGCTACACCACAACCGGCGGACAAAACACCCAAATAAAGAACATTCAAGCAAAGAACAAACATCAAATCACAAAAAGAAAAACAAAGGGGTGAAAAATAGAAAAAGGAAAAGCTCTGGTGAGAAGCGGCAGCCAAAATGCGCACAGTGTACTCTCAACCGGAAACAGAAACCAAAAGTCCATGTCCAGTATGGAAGAGTGTCCAGGATAACTGGGTATTACAGGTTCAGTGTTGTAGACTGGTACCAAAATTCAAAAAAGTGCTTATTTAAGGAGTTAAAGGCATTTTTGAGACAAAGTCAGCAAACAGTCTTATTTTGTCAATTTGGGTGTGCCGAATTCAAATCTGCAATATGCCGAGCTCTATCTGACGTCTGTTGACCTCTAGAGGTCATTGAACTTTGGGCCTGTAAACGTCTCAGCTGAACCCAGTTTCTCAGCTTTCTAAGGAATGAAATGCACTAAAATGATTAATGAAGTTAGCAAATGCCCTTGTTTGTTAAATGTTTGGGTGCTGAATTCATTTTTCATTTGTAAAACGACATATGACCTCTGATAACCTCAAGGTCATTAAACTTGGCCTATAGGCCTATGCATTTAATGGCATTTTTAAACTGACTTTACTCCCCCAAAAAGAATATGAACAGACAAAAAACAAATAGAAAAGAACAAATACAACATTAAATGCCAGTCCATGTACATGTGACTTACTTTTCACAATAAGAATGCCTAGGCGATCACCTTACATAACATTGCATTACATTTAGCGGTTATTGTTTATACAAAGCTACTGAAAAAAGGACAGATTCAGCAGCATACAAAATGTGGGGGCATACAGGGTATACAGGTTAATCAGGGTTAGTATATATGAGAGTTTTTTTCTTTGTTGTTTGTTTTTTGTAAAGGCTTTACCCCGTTTAAAACAAAACAAAACAAAAAACAAACAACAAAGAAAAAAACTCTCATATATACACACAGAATCATATCAGTTCGAACCATCGGAAAGTGAATCCGACAGTAACACCTCAGCCACGGAGGCCCCACCTTACGAAATAAAGCCAGAGAACAAAGCTGTCTAGAGAATTGGATGGAATTGAAATTACAGTCTCATGTGACTCTCATTAAAACAGGATAGGCATTATAACTTATGCAATATACTGTACATGTACATGCATGCATTTTCACTGATAAAATGTAAAAAGCTAATTAAATAATCAGATGAACTGAGATAATCACGTTCTGAAGCAAATTAAATAATCTTATACTGGTAACTTAATGCACAATACAAGTTACATGCATTAATCTAAATGCAGGTAAACAACAAGTGTTGTTGTTTTTTTGTTATGTAACCAAATGAGAGTCGCATCTTACCCGTCTGTGTTCTCACTTCTTGAAGGCCGAGCTTGTGGCCGATTGTTTTGAAGCAATCTGACTTTCAGTTCTTCATTCATTCGCTTCTTCCACGTAAGGGCGAGATATTGCTGCTGAGGCAAGGATATCCAGCAGGGAGGGATATCCAGTGGAGGAATCAGACAGCTGGTCCACTCATTCTCCATTTCCTCCATACTGAGTACTCCACTATTACTGCTTGGCTCACACTCTGGGAGAACTGGTGCAACTGAACTTCCTTTCCTTTTCTTTTAGTTTTCTTTTCCTTTAATTGTTGGTACTGCACCCTCTTTCAATACGGGCTTATAGCCAACGCTCCTCAACAGATCAGAGGTTTCATACGAGTCTTCAGTAAAATGTGCAGAGCAGAGGAGAGACCACTTCGTAGGCACCCAATCCATGAATTTCTCGCAAAATGCATCCAAATCTTTGCAGTTTGAACATTCTTGGGCCATGAATACAACATAAATCCACCTTCTGTTGTGTTGCTGCACCCGCCAGCAACACATCTACATGGCATGGCAATAAATTAGCTCAAAATGGAGGATCGAAGTTGCAGTTAGCTCTGTGTTTTAGTATAGCAGAAATGGCGATGAGACCGATAGCCTTCCTGCTGTAATGTCACAGATGTCAAGGTCATTCACTCAGAACGCTACCTATTTGAATCACTTTAATCGTAAAAATTACTATATCAATAATTATATACTCTCCTTCCCTTATCTTCCCTGCTTCTGCTTCTCTGTCTCGTCTGTCTATTGTCTGTACTTTTGAGAGACTCTCTCCGCACTGCTCTCCAAACTAAAAATCATGGAATTGATAAACTTCTCTCTTCACGCAATTGACACAATTTTCTTGACGAGAAGCCTGGGTTCGGGGGAACCGGCCTGTCCTGCTGGAACGTTCGCAGCTGGCTACACGATGGATGCGTGGGAGAGGTGGTGGGTCATGTGCCTGGCTGTTCTTTCTGTGGAGGACATTGAAGACATCTACCTATTCAGAACCATGATTGCAGGACTTTTGCTGATTGGATTAGGCATTGCCCTGGTTTATCAAGGAAATCAGAAAACAGTGACAGCTGTCCAAAGCCCCATAAAGCTGCCCGACATGATTGAAGTGGTGGGCAGAGCTGTCAGCACTCAGACTGTGGCTATTCAGAACTTGAACCGCAACATGGATAACATCATGGAGAAGCTTTTGGCTTTGCAAAGGAAAATGGATCGATTCGGAGACCAGAATGGACAGGGTAGTCGTGTAAAAGAATGCGTCTACTCACCCCAAGACCAAACAATCCCAATCTTATCTGCTTTCGGCTCCCTCAGACAGCACTGGCCTTGGCCAAGGCCGTTGCTGGGACAACTCCCCCTGAAGATCACTGCAGTGAGACACTCTTGTATTCCTTCCCCCACTTCCCATGGTCACCGCTTTTACCCCCAGTGTGACAAGTGGGTAAGCGCCGTCATGGCTGCAGGACCGGACTGCTTGTTTGCGCTGGGTTACCTATACCTCTGCCCCTCCCCCCCTTACCCCCCTCCCATGATTGCCCCCTCCCTCACCCCCTTCCCCCTCAAGTCCCGAGTTTTCATGTTGTAAAGTGTACTGTGTTATTTGTGCTTCTGTGCTGAGGTGTTTTTTTTTAATGTTTCCACACTGTACTCCCCACAGGATCATAGTGTGGGGGTTGCTTTTATCTCCTCCCATCCCCTCATGTTACTCTGTATTTTTCATCCCTGTCCTCCTGTCCTGTCTACTCCCCCTGTGTCAATTGTATGTATGTGTATGTGCATATGTACAGACGGGTTGACGGCCAATTTCGCTGGTACTTGTGACTAAGTGACAATAAAGGGTTCATTCATTCATTAGATTTATTGTTGGGTGGCACAGTGATGTAATGGTTAGAACTGTCGCCTCACAGCAAGAAGGTCCTGGGTTCAAGCCCAGTGGCTGATGTGGGCCTTTCTGTGTGGAGTTTGCATGTTCTCCCCGTGTCTGTGTGGGTTTCCACCGGGTGCTCCGGTTTCCTCCACAGTCCAAAGACATGCAGGTTAGGCTAATTGGTGGCTCTAAATTGACTGTAGGTGTGAATGTGAGTGTGAATGGTTGTTTGTGCCTATGTGCCAGCCCTGTGATGACCTGGCGACTTGTCCAGGATGTACCCCACCTCTTGCCTATAGTCAGCTGGGATAGGCTCCAGCTTGCCTGCGACCCTGTAGAACAGGATAAGTGGATACAGATAATGGATGGATGGATTTATTGTTAATGCTTAAAACTATTCCTATGCCATTCTTGAGGTCTCAAGGCATTTATAAACAAAAAGTGAGGCCATGGTTCTGCGTATCTCCTTTAAGTACACAGTGAAATTTAACCTCTGCATTTAACCCATCTGAAGCAGTGAACACACACATGCATACACAAGTGAGCAATGAGCACCCACACACACCACACCCAGAGCAGTGGGCAGCTATGCTACAGCACCCAGGGAGCAGTTGGGGGTTA